>NC_090778.1:27437500-27737500 GCF_040054535.1 Antennarius striatus | reverse complement strand
ATGCTCTCTGAGATGAAGCCAAAGATCTTTGCAGTAAAACTATTTATCATCCTGGCCTTCAGTGGGAGTTTGATTAAAGTGTTGTCTGTTAGCCAAGTCCTTGAAGACTTTCTCATATGAATGTCCACCATCTGGGAATAAAATTAAACAATAGCGCAACTTTTTAAAGTACACAAATGAAGAAAGAGTAGTTGAAGTACATTAAAATAAAAAGAATTAAATAATCTGGCCGTGAAGCTAGACTTACAGGACCTTTATTTTCACACTGAAATTGCTGGGCTTCCATCCATCCATCCACAGGTCTGCTAGAGTCCATCTCAATTGGCTACGGGTGAGAGGCAGGGTGCACCCCAGTTGAGGTGCCGATTCATGGCGGAGCATGACCCAATTGATCAAACACAAATTGAAGATGCTGATTTTGGACTCCTGGAAGTCAATAAATGAATAAATGTGCTATGTTCTTTCAAACTAGGTCATGAACCTATCAACCACTAATTGACGTATTGGTCTGACATGTACCCGTTTAGCGGAAATAACCAAAACAGGACGTGGGCGCAATTTGAAAAGGACAAGCAGAATTATATTTACTGTCTAAAGCTGGAAAATAATGCCTTCATCCTGTTTGTGGTGTTCATCCCTTCACTTCCATTATCAACATGTGTAGTCCTGGTGTTAATATGGCTTTAAAAGAACAAATGGCTCATCTGTAATGAGAAGATGTTGGAGTTTAAATAAGTGATTTGTATTTTGATCAGTAATATTTTATATTACTCCTGTTTGTCTATGTAGGAACCTTCTCAGTGATCTTCGAGAGTCTTTTGAAGATTCCTGCTGTGTAGAGGAAAATAATCAAATCGTTTATAGATCGTTTACATTTCCCCCCAAATTTAGATCAGGATTTGATTCGTTTAATTTAAGGGACTGTTGAACCTGAGTGCACAAATGCGTTCTATGTAGTTTCAGTATCCTTGTAGCAGTAGTGTGGATTTTTACCTCCATTGAGGTTTGCAGATTACAGTATACCACCTGTTGTAGCTGAAATATAACGCAGGAGTACTCTAATGACTTCTAATGACCTTATTAGACTGCTTGACCCCTGCAATCCCACAATGCGAGGAGCGTGGCGTGGAGAGCTTGGTGTGTTTCTGCAGGAGAGGAGCTGCGGATGGCAATCGGAGCCAGGTTTTTACCAGCCCGTCTAACCTGCGCCAAGTTGGCGCGTAACGTCTCGCTTGCGTTGGCATATCCGGTTTTTTTGCTTTCAGAATAAAAGACGCAGTGTGATTGCATGGAAAAATAATCGACCCCTGAAGTAATGTTCTTACTCTGACGTTAACAAGTCAAACAAGTGGACAATATATTTAGTAAATTATTTTTTAAAGCGATCATATACAGAGGTAATGAAAAGAATTCAAAGCAAGTTATATCAAACTACACTAAAATACGATGAAAATATTCTATTTTAGTTTATATAGTGCATATATCAAAATGATAATAAAAAGTTGACAAAAACGATATAATATTCATTACACAGTGAGGGTGGAGGGATTACTCTGGTGCTTTGACTCAATGTCATCTATCATATTATTACACGTCATACTATCATTAGTGGTATCGGCAAAGTGTCCGACTCAGAATAGTGGCTCAATTTTAAAAATAATTGACGTGAATAACGATTAATTTACTATATAATGAAAGAAGTCGGCAGTGACTGGTTTGGGAGATTTAAAACAATCTATTGTTAAAAAATAACCCAACATGACCAACTGTCGAAAGGAGGGGGGCATTTACACTTTTTGGCATCCCCTCTCAGACATTTGTGTATTTTGGTGCAGTCCTGACTTCTGTGCAATTCTGTTTTTTTTTTTCCCCAAAACTAATTGTAAACACACACATAAAAAAAATAATAAAAAAATTAAAAAAAAGACAGGAAACATTGTCGTTCTGGTTGACTTTTATTTTGTAGCAGCAAACCGGATGTGCGTGAGGCGACTGACTGGCGCGCGACCCTGTAGCGGAGGATGCGCATATCCACAGATTTAAGGGGGGGGAGGTTCGGAGCAGCCCGGACTCTCTCGTCGTTTAAACAGCATTTCTCCGCCATGAACGGTCGGAATACTTCCCGGGATTCGTTGAAGATCCGTTCTGCTCGCTAGAACCTGACGCTGGACGCCTTTCCGTTCCGGGATATCTTGTTTTACGGGAGTTGAGGAACTTTTCGTCCGGGACGCGCCAAGAGGTTCGGGGAGAAAGGGATGACCCGCCGCGGCGGCTGCGCTGCGTGTCTCCTCAGGTTAGCTAGGTGAAGAAAACACACACACACAAACAAACGAAACAAAAAAACGCGAAGGAGAGACACGAAATTGTAGTTTTTTTTAATAGTTTAATGAAGTTTTTCTCCTCCGCTGCTCACTTTGTTTTTTTTCTGTCCCTTTTTTTCAGTGGGGGCTCACATTCTTTCCCTCTGTCGCACAAGTTTGGCTAAAATATGCGTGTAGTAGTTAGCGCGGACTGAGTCACCCAGGACGGATCTAAAAGTGGATTTACTGTGTTTTTTGGGTTTTATTTTTTATTTTGGGACGTTTTTTGTGCATCCAGCCTCACATCGGGACTGTTCTTCTCGGACCAACATTAGTCATCTCTCAGCTCCGTCCATTAAAGGTGAGTTCTTCTCTTTTTTAAAGATTTAGCCTCATGTTGTCATGTTTTAAATGCTAAAGGGTTAGCTTTCATTCACCTGATTGGGTTTCATTGTTCAGAACGACATGTTTTAATGATACACATCTTTTTCCTGACACACCACTGTGTGTTTCTGGTCTCTCTTTTTTAAAAAAAAATTATTATTATTATTTTTGCCATACTTGTGTGGTTTTTCTGTCAATTTGGTTCTCATCTGTGAGCAGTAACACCGCCATGCTTTTAGATGGGAGGCCTTAATGTTACCTGCAGCTCAGCCAACCCCCCCCACCCCCCCAGGTTAAGTCACAGCTGGCGCCTTAAATCACATCCTGACGTTAACGTGAATAAATGCTGTCCACACCAAGGTCAAAGCCCAGAAAGCTGGTGATTCATGGCTTCTCACCGCATGTTGTGTCGTTATGCGTGTTGTCCATCAAATGTTTCCCATGTCTGCAGAAATGATCCTGGTCACCGGATCCCTGCATGGTTACAGTTGCAAATTAAGTTATCCAGATCAACAAATCACACAAGAACAGTTTTATACATCCAAGTAGATTTAAAAAAATAAAAAAAGAATCCACATTGAATTGCAAACCCCAGTATATGGTTATTTCTAATAATACACATACACAAAAACAGATGTTTTTAAAGCACCGTGACATCATGGATGTTTGTGAGCACGAGGGTCCAAAAGGTTCCTCTGCTCAGGTCGAGATCTCCATCAGCTCCCAGATGTTTCAGGATTCAGGAAAGTGGCTCCAGCTCCTCAGAACCATCTGGGTCAGGCCCAGAAGGTTTGGGGTGCTCTTTTGTGGAGCCCTGAAACCAAACCGGAATCTTCAGGGGCATCTCCGTCTGGAGGTGGAGGAATGAAGTTGATGCTGATGAAGTATGGTGATGCTCTGGGTCAGCTGTGCTTCCTGGTCCACTGAAAACCTGCATCCTATAGAGGGTCAGATGGATTCCATCAAGAATCAGGAAATCCTAGAAGAAACCGTCTCATCTGTGAGGAAGATGAAGCTCGGATGTCACTGGAAGAAGATTTCAAGCAGATCTCAGAGTCCAATGACCTGGTTCCAGAAGAAGTCCTGGATCATTCTCAAGGCGCCCATCACTGGAATCCACAGAAAACCTCTGGATCTGAAGGGAGCGGCTTTAGCAGGAATATTCCAGAAGTGGAGGAATTATAAGATTCTTCAGGAACCAGAAGCTGGAGTTTGGCCCCACGGCCCTCGGTTTGAGTTTTACACTTGGCACGTATCGTTACTCATGTCAGCAACTCGTCTCAAAAATAGTGTAAACGTGTTTTTGTGAAGAACTATTGTCTGGCCCTCGATGCGGTGCGTTTTCACCCCGCTCTCAGCTTTTACAGTCTCGTGTCAGGATTTAACCTCCCTGGAGAAAACGTCTCCGTCCGTCTGAAACTGAAAAGCACGTTGGATTTATGTGTCAGCTAAATAGCACGGTGTCAAATGGCTTTAGATTAATTGTCTTTACGTTGGAGCGCGACACCGGATCCCCCTCCGTGACACGTCGGTGGCGAGCCGCTGGCTCACATTGTGACACGGCAAAAAGAAAAAGCCAGCAGTGTGTGTGTTTTTGTGAAAACAGTAGCCTGAGGGAAACGGTCCGATGCTCGCCCGTCCGCCGGTCTGCAGAGTTAACTCTGAGCTCGACTCCAGAATCTGGGAGCTGAGGAATTTTATGCATGGATGGCGGTGAACTGTAATTATGGAGCAGGCCATGTTATGGGTTGGGCCTCAAACCTTTTGTCTTTGTAAAATGAGAGGAGTTGAATGTGTTGCGTGTTGTAATCTGTGCAGTTGAAACCTTTTATTATTTTCCAGAATCCACAAGCCTTACTGAACGTGATCTTAGTAAGACGCGTTGGTTTCTCTTTATGTTTGTAAGCTGTGAATCCCCCTTTTTTTTGTGTGTGTGTGTGTTTTTGTAAATCTGGGTTAGTCAAACACGTAAAACCATACAACGCTTTTAGAAGCGAGAAAACAAAGAGTCACAAACGCGAAGGAGCAAAGAAATGCACGATTAGCTGGTCCAGTTGTTGAGACGTCTGTGGCTGTTGGAGAGTCTGAGTCAGTGTGAAGCGAATAGACAGATTCACACAACACAACCCGTTGTGTTATTCATTTAACGACCACAGCAAACCCCCAGAGAGAGGACGGACGTGTGTTGGATCAGAATATGACGCTAAATATTTCACTTTGTTAGTTTTCTTCACAGTTGAATGTTGAAATCTTAATTTATCTTCTGTTATTTCCAGTTTGGGTTTTGGATTTCGTTAATTTTTTCTTTTTTTCTTTATAAAAATGGGACGTGTATATCTGCAGATCCTGATTCTCGAGTCATTCAGATTTATTCACCGATGACTTTGAGTTTAGTTCACGTTTAGTTCATTTATAAGCAGAAAGTCACCAAAGGAGAATTATGTCAATGAACAGAAATTCAGTGGATGATTTTCTTCATCACGTGTAAACTTAAAATACTAATTTAAATTGTCAGAACTGCTGAACAAGACGAAAAATTGAGCTGCTTCCTGTCTTCACTGTGAAGCCTGTTGTGTCGGAGTCATTGATCATTTGGACATGATCATCGAAACAGAATCAGAACTCGTGAAGAAAAGAATTTATCACACGCAAAAACAAGCGTGTCAGAGAAGTTTTACTGTGTGTGTGTGTGTGTGTATAGTAACACACACTGTGTGTTTAACTCTTGGTCCTGTGGGAGCAGAGGATGACAGAGCCTTGTGTCACTCCTGCTTCCCTCCTCATGCCGTCGGCTGGGGGGTGGGTGGGTGGGGGGTAGGGGGGCGTGGTCGGCGGCGCTCTGCGGTCGCTTCACTGGAGCGCTTCCAAACACTGACTCACTGCTTGTCGAGAGACCCCACACACACACACACACACACACACACACACTGATTGTGAGGAAGGACACGGTGACCACGTCAGTGATGGACGCCCACCAGCGCTCGCCTCTGAGGGGAAACGGCTGCACCAGAACGGTGTGAACACAGGTCTGAGCCTGATGTGTTGTTGTTGTTTATTGTTGTTGTTGTCTTGAAGGAGGCCTGCCGTCCTCACATCTCATTGGAGCACATGTTTACAGGAGTGGTGGTGGGGGGGGTCATTCTCGTTTTACTTGGGGACCAAAACCAACTGTTGGGCGATAGATCTCTCAGTGGTGTCACGTAACAGGTTGGAGTTTGATTTTTTTTTGGTCTTACACAAATTCCTCGAGGGGGTGGTGTGTGTTTGTGTGTGTGTGTGTGTGTGTGTGTGTGGGTGGGGGGTTCAGGGCAAGTGTTAATCTCTGTGGCCAGATGATGCGAGCAGATGTTGGTGTGAGCGTCATCCGTCGTGCATCCTTCAGGCCTGACGGGGGTCCGGCGGCAGAACCCACCGACGTGACGTCGACCTGAGT
The DNA here is from genome assembly GCF_040054535.1 of Antennarius striatus. NCBI lineage: Eukaryota > Metazoa > Chordata > Actinopteri > Lophiiformes > Antennariidae > Antennarius > Antennarius striatus. Next base: position 27,731,383 of record NC_090778.1, on the reverse strand, counting down.
GGGAACAAAACATTTAATTCCTCAGAAGCGAACATGACTTCAGCGCTCTGCCGCTTCTTATCTGTGTTTTTTGTACATGCTGGCCTGAATGGTAAAAGAAGCACCTTGAACTTGGCAGACATGCAGAATATTTGTTTTTTGGTTTGACCACTGAGGAATTTCTTCATTAGCAAAATAGAAGTTTTTTCTGCTGGTTCCTCTCATCAGATTTGAATTTAAATGTTTCTTTCTTACCAACTTTTGTGTGATTTTCTCATTTTCTGGATCATTCAACACATTTTTCTGACTTTTTTTTTTAAAATTTGTTTTCAGCCGCTTTGCTGTGAATGACCTGCCGCCGATGCCCCAAAGGTCTGAATGGAGTTCCGGTCGCGGAAAAGCCAACAGTTGTAGCTCCGTCAGCAGGATGCTGATGAGGCCAAACGTCGTGGTGTTTCTGGCTCTACTCGCCCAGGTTCTGAGGAGTCAGTGCCGTCCTGCCAACACCGATGAAGGTGAGCCGCCTTCCCGCAGGATCATAAATATCCTGGATCCGCTGGAGCTTATTAAGTTTGTCTTATCTTGACGCCTGTCCTGATAATCACAGCTTTGTTCTTGGAGCAGGAATGTAACCCTAACACACACCAGGCTGCGGTGGCGTCTGCTCTTTGTGGCGTCGGCGTTTTTATTCCAGTTGGAACTGCTCGTCTGTGAGCTTTTAACTGATTTTAATACCGACGGCACGTTCGCTCTGTTGACTGGTGTTTTGTTGTCGCACCAGATGCTGGAACTTGAGGTTTGTCCGTGAGGAATTTTAGCTCCGTCTTACACAAGTTAAGTTCTGCAAAGTGGAACGAGGCACTGAAATTGAATCCCTAAAAAATGTGTTTCTTGGATGGTGTCCAGCGCAGTAATGGCTGCCCAGACTTGTGGGTATCTGACTTTGGATGTTTACACGCTGCAGTCGGAAGTGGAGAACGGCAGGAGCGTCTGATAAAGCTCAGCGTTATAATTAGAGTAATCAACCAACAGGGTCTCTGTCGACCTTTTCAGCCCTAAAATAAACTTAGCACGGCTGTGTTTAAGCCAACATCGGGACAGGGAGGAGTAAATAACTCCCATGTGTAGCCCCCGGGCTGCGCCTGTGCCTCCCAGCTCTGCTCCTTTGTAATGAAAAGGTATTTGTTGTCACTGAGGGGGGAGTTAACTGCCAGAGAAACTATAAATTAGCTCGGCTCTTTGGAGGGGGAAAAAAAAAAGAAGATGCTACTTCGAGTCCCCCCCCCCCATCATCCTCTTGCAGGATTGGGTTTCTGAGGAGAATGTTTGTCTTCTGAGGGCAGCCATAAATTTCCACCGGGGTGGGGGGGGATGCCTTTACACTCCACCCAGCTTTTAATCACCAAATGGCCAGGTACTATCTATGCGCCTCCAGCTCCCCCACCGCCTGGGAATGCTTCACTTTCCTCCGCCCCCACCTCCCCTCCAACCCCCCCCCCCTCCCCGCTGGGTGACGGACGGCTTCAGCTGTCGTCAAACAATCACAGCAGAAGCATTTGGCCGCATTCCTTTTGTGTGGTTGGAAACAAAATAGTGAATCTAATATGGAAATGCTGCTGTGGTGTGCCCCCCCACCCCCCCCACACACACACACACAACCCCGATCCCCCGCTCTGATGTCTAAAAGTTGTTGATCCAAAAATATTTCTTGACCCCGGTGCTCTGCTGTCAGTCAGGGGAGAGGAGCTGGTGACCCTTCAAGGTGGGGGTGGGGAGGAGGGGGGGGCTCCTATGGCCCCATCCTCAGAGACGTTTCAGACAGAGATGGAGACCCGGGGGCCACGGCTCCTCCAGCATGAATAAAAACATCAGGTCTCATATACTCTCCTGCCAGCTTTCATTTCGGGGATGGTCCATCGACATCGGTCGTCGTCGTGTTGTTATGGCAACCACTGTGTGACTGTCACTGAGGGTTTTCTTACTTATTTAGTTTGTCAAAATCCACCTGAAGGTGTCGTCATTCATTCCATTGCAGCGTCTGTGATCAGTATTCAGATCAAACTGTTGTGATTGAAAACGTGTGTGTGTGTGTGTGTGTGTGTGTGTGTGTGTGTGTGTGTGTGTGTGTGTGTGTCACGGAACTAATGAGTCAAACAACATTCAACCATTTCAAATTAAATTCTAATCCGTTCCATTCTTGGGGAAAAAAGCCCCCAAAACCCTAGAAATAATGACAAAAACCGTAACAGTTTAGTATATAGATGAAATCTATTAAAATCTCCGCCCCCCACCCCCCCGGCACAAACACTGGGGCTTTAGATGGTGTAGCTGTATTATATGATTGGAATATTACTTGTAAATGTGTGAATTAAAATGCTGGCATTCTGAATTCCTCCACGCGACCAACAGACCCGTCACGCCGCGTGTGAAACCAGAACTTCCTGCGTGGAGGTGATGCTGCTGCCCACCCCCCACCCCCGCAGCCGTAACGTCACCCCAAATGCATTTAAATGGCGCTGGAAATGGGGCTCTGCGCTGCACGGTAACGCTCGTAGCTCCCCGAGTGTTAATCCATTCCGATTGTCAGCGGCTCATTTAGGAATGAAAAGCTCCTCGGCTGGAGAGCTTTCAGGAGGAGCGCTCGCTCGCTCGCTGGCTGGGGTTTTGGGGGGGTTTGCTAATAAGCGTTGTGCCTTTTCTCTGGCTTCCTGTTCTTTTGTCTTTCCTCAATCCCTTCTGCGCGTCAGCCGCCCTTCACTCCGACTCCGCAGAGGAAACACGCCACGGACGCTTTTCCTTTTTTTTTCCAACCCGACTCAACTTCGCTGCATTCAACCATCACTCCAGCGAGAGCAGGAAATCCCACAAGTCATTCACGCGGCATATTGCTTCCTATCTCGTAGGTTCCATAGACTGGCGCCAACTCTTCCCTTTAGTTACCCCCCCTCCCCCCACTAGTTTAAAAACCCCTTTCTTCTTCACTAAATTCCTTTCATAATCTGTGTGATTAGCTTGATTTTAAGCAATGTCAATCAATTTTAAAAAAAAATAAAAAATTTTTCCAAGTGGGAGAACACATTCCAGATGGGCTACTCCCAGAATAATCTGCTTTAATCCAATCACAGCAGCAGGAGGATTAATTGAGATGAAATGCTTCCACCCTGACCCTCAGGTCCGTGTTGGTGAATGTTTCTGAGCTGTTGGGGAGGGAGATGGCGTCTGAAGCCGACCTGTTGTCGTGTCTCTCTTCTAAACTCCTGACGGATCTCTGATGAAGCAGCCGGCACATTTTACTGCCTTTATGGCTGTTTTATGATGTCTGCAGCCAGATTAACAGCTGCGATGTTGACTCAGTCTTATCAGTGACATCTGCATGTAGAGGGCAGGCACGTAAACACACACACACACACACACACACACACACCGTGTGTGTCCAGGTTGGGTCGCTTCCCTAAATGCTTCTTCAACCCTTTTGGTTTTTTTGTTTTTTTGAGGAGAAAGTTGATCCTACCCCCTGGCCCCCTTTTTCCTGCTGGGATTAAGGGCCTGTCAGACATATGTGATTCAGGAAATACCTTTACTAGACCCAAGTGGGGTCGCCATAGCAACTGGCACTCGAACCTGCTGCAGCAGGCCCCGTCTCTGCACATGCTCACTGGCTGGCCTTTATTGTTGGGAGGCCTTTGTTGTGACGGTGGGAGGGATTAGCCGGGTGCACCGATGGCGTCCTGAGAGGGGCTTCCTGTTTTGAGGAAGTGGGTTCACAGGAGTGTGATTTTTATTTTTATTTTTTTTTTCAATAAATTCGTTTTGAGGGACGGATTAGATTATAGCTCTGATGACGTCGTCCTGCCGCCACGGGGCTCCGATCCACACAAACCAATCGACACTCAACAACTATTTCATGAATGCACTTAGCTGTCGAGGAAAGGGCAGCTAAACGAGTTTTAAAAATCATCCCAGCTCAAAGTAGATGATGGATCCCGCACTGTGGCCGACAGCGGTCCGGTTTACAGCGCCTGGAGGCGGGGCCGTCACACCTTGTTCCCTCACAAAGGTGGAGTGGAGGTCACTGTTGTTGCTGCTCTGAGCCGCTCTGAGACGCGCCGACATCACACCGCTAGTAGCATTTAGCAGCTAATTCAAATGAGAATAATAAAAGTCAGTCATTAATGGTTTACCTGTGTGGCTTCTCATCCTTAACACTATAATCACCATTCTGAGTGTGGGTGGCCTTAAATCTCTGGGGGTGGGGTGGGGGTGCTCTACCTGTCTCTGCTCGCCATTTATCGCTTCAAACCCAACGCCTCGCCGTTTCCAAGTGTTGTCGACAAAATAAAGACGCCTTCCTGTGGAGCCGGGGAATAATTGTTGGATAATGAACTGTGTAAATAATAGTTCATGTACAAATCTGTGTGTGTGTGTGTGTGTGTGTGTGTGTGTGTGTGTGTGTGTGTGTGTGTGTGTGTGTGTGTGTGTGTGTGATCCTACTATGTCAACCTGGTCGTCCAGCGACAATCTCTACCTTTGTAACTAGACAAACAACACCATTGTGACGGACGGCGTGTGTCAGCGTAATTGCGTTACCCCCCCCCCCCTCTCGGGCACCATGTCGTCGTTCAGAGCAGGGGGGCTCAGGTGTCCCGCTCCGTGACGTCCCCCCCCTCTCTTCAATCCTCTAATTGAATTTCACCTTTCTTTTCCCAAGTAGCTCCTGGCCTGCAGACGTGGGGGGGGGGGGGGGGGGGGGCTGGCTCATCGGGGATGTGATTTAATTTGGGGGAGAGGTGCTGGGGGGGGGGGCACTCTGCCAGCAGGATATCAAGAGAGGACTTCTCTGCTCTGCTTTTTAGGACCGCAGGACTTTTGTTGTGTTCAGTGTATGTGGGGGGGGGGGGGGGGGGGGCAGAAATGGTGTTTTTGTCTCCTCCTGATCATTTCCTGCTGATTCGATGAGTCAAAACAATTTATTTGACCTTATTTGTCTGTTTAAAGGGAGTGTATAATGGTTTTGTGGTCTCGTAGTTCAAATCTTAAAAAAATAAGTCCATTATTAGATGTTGACAGATTTTATTCTCAATCCAGAATCTCCTTTCTCTCTTCTTATTCTGACTTCGTCTTTCCGTTCTGAAACAGAGCAGCTGGGACAAAAAGCCCCCCTTTTGGGGATCAATAAAGGATTCTGATTGATCTGAGGATCTGGCAACCAATGAGCCGTTGATATTAAACCGCTTCCTTCCGTTTTTTGTTTTTTGTTTCTCGACAGCCCCGTTGGAAACGCCGGCGGAGCTGTTCACGCTGTACGTGGGCGACCGTCTGGATCTGCCCTGCACCGCCAAGGACTCCGCCGACGCCGTCCACTGGACCAAAGACCAGGTGGCGGTGGTGGATGGAGAGCACACCCGCGTCCACAGCGGCCAGCTGGAGATCGAGGCGGTGGAGCTGAGCGACTCCGGCCTGTACGCCTGCACCACCTTCAGCAATCACAGCGTCGTCTTCAACGTCACGGGTAAAACCAGTCTGGTGGTGGTGGTGGTGGGGGGGGGGGCGACATCGTCCGCGGTTCCTCTGTTTGAACCCTCGCTGAGTGGAATTCCAATCGCTCCTGTCTCACCAGTCGATACCTTGGCCTCGTCTGAGGACGACGATGAAGATGAAGAGTCTTCGTCAGAGGAAGCCAAACTGTTGGGGAGTCAAAAACTGCTGCGTAAGTGTTCTGATCGGTCGTGTGGTTGTGAGTCGCTGTTGTGGTCGGTGATTTGAGAGCTTTATGATTCAATTATGGGCCTACCGTGTGTGTGAGAGTGTGTGTGTGTGTGTGTGGGGGGTGATGTCACTCTGAATCACTTGTCACTGCCTAGGGGCAGCTTGTGCATGAGGAGGAATGTCCCAGCGGTGTACCTGAGGTCTGTTTGTGAACCCCTCCAACAGCATGGCTTACTGTCTGTCCTCTCGTTTCCATAGCGATGGCCCCACAGTGGGCCCATCCAGAGAAGATGGAGAAGAAGCTTCACGCCGTGCCGGCCAGTAAGACGGTGAAGTTTCGATGTCAGGCCAACGGCAACCCGACGCCCACGCTGAGGTGGCTGAAGAACGGAAAGGAGTTCAAGAGAGACCATCGCATCGGAGGCTTCAAGGTTGTTCACTCACATTAGATTACTGCCCCCCCCCCTCCCTCCCCGTGGAGGAGGAAACACTCCCAACGAGCTGAAGGCAGAGTTTCATATTTGACCTGAGAAAAGATGAAACTTAATTCCACAAATGGAACGCCGTGCCCGTTTGAATTCCTCCAGGTGGGCAATCCTAGCCGAGGATCCCTTTGGCTGTCCTCGTTCTGGGTATCAGTCCTCCCCCCACGCCCTTTGTGTCTGTCGGGGGTGTCGTTCACTCCTTTTGTCCCAGACATTCGAACGTGACGCTAACTGCTGTTAACAGCTGAGGAGATGCTTTACTGCTACATTCACATGGCGGCGAGGGCGTGGGCTGAATCTGATAGTGTTCCTGGAAATGGCGTCAGGGCGCCTGAGAAAATTCACCCCCACCCAATGATAGTGACTCATTTGTCGTGTTGACGCCCCCTCCTCTTAGTGGAATGTCAGGTGAAATTAATAAAATACGAGCAGAACCCGGAAATACGAGTTTAATCCATCCCTCGTAAGTGAAACATTTGAAATACTAAAATCAGTTTTATTCCTTCCAGCCTTGTAAAAAAGCATAAATTATGGAAAACCCCCACCCATCCATGCAGCGTGTTTCACCCTCTGGCTGCTCGAGGTGCAAAGGTCTGCGGCGGCGGCCGGGGACGCACCTCGTCGCTCCCACACGCCTTACTTTACAGCCGAGCTTCCATTGTTCGTATCGTCTGTGTGGACACGTATGGGGGGGGTGTCATGGGCGGTGGGGGTCGGGGGGGGGGGGAACCACATGTATATGAAGTCAAGCACGACACATCTGGCAGCAGGCAGCTGGTCTCCTTCATCACGTTTGGCAGCTAAATGAGGGACAGTGTACGTCTGCGTTGTGTACACGCGTGTTTGATGTCGCCGTGCCTCCGGGGTTCACCAGTCAATCACACGCCGCCGGGCGGGGCCCGATTCATGGAAGAAAAGAATAAATCATGTCCTGGAAAGTAGTGCCAGACATCGGTTGGTGCTAATAAGACAGGTCGGGGCAGATGTATACAAAGCAGGTTCCCATTTTTCTGTGGTCTGTCAGGTGGGACAAAGAGTCGCTGATTAAAACACCGGGTGGTGTCGCAGGAAGGGGGAGCGGCGCGGTACGCTGTTATCATCACACGACACATCATTGACCTTTGTGGTCGGAGCTTTAAAGCAACTGAATTTGATTTACGGTCGTTCGTTTTGAGAGGAAGCACATGGAGGAAAATTTTTTTTTTCTTTAAATTTTTTTTACTGTTAGTCGTATTTGTGAGCCTGATCGGCTCCCTGCTGTTCCTGCGTTGATTAATGAGGCTACAGGAAGTGATCGGCCAGTTCCTCCAGAATTTAATAAGCAGCCATGATTCAACGGAACCTGTCGTCGCCGGTGTACACGGGGGGCGCTAACGCTTGTAGTTCAGAGGCAAGAATTCATCCTAACAAGCACAGAATACTCCCCCAGGAGAAGATACGCTTTAAGAGCTGTGCTCGCGTTCGTCATACCTACACAACCTCCTTCATTTAGACATCCGACCTTCATTGTCCGACGTCGGCTCACGTCTGTCGGTTGAGCTGCTGCTTGTCTGGGTGTTAAATATCAGCCTCGGGGCCTCTGCAGCCAGAAATCTCTTTTAGTCTCTGTCTGTTATCGGGGGGGTGGGGGTGGGGTAACAAAAAACAAAACAACACAAACGACGTTCATTGTTTGTAGGAAAAACGTGTTGATTTTGAACAAAATGCTGTTTAGCTGTGAAGCTCCAGAAACATTTAATAACTGAGGATCCGCGCCTGGCGTTCAGATGAGACCACTGGACTTGCTTTTTGAGGCGGAACGTTTCTTTAGGAGGTAATGGGGTTGTTTTATCTGGACTTCCAGGTCCGGGACCACATGTGGACCATCATCATGGAGTCTGTAGTTCCCTCTGACAAAGGAAACTACACCTGCGTGGTGGAAAACCAGTACGGCAGCATCAACCACACCTACCAGCTCGACGTCGTCGGTCAGTCTGACCATTTTTTTCCCAGCTGTTTGATGGATTAGTCCAGTTGACTTGTGGTTGGAGCGACGGATGGAGACGAGGAGAGAAGCTCGGACGCCATCGCTTCTCTAAATCCCCTGCCCCTGCTGTGTGTTTCGTCTGCTGCAGAGCGATCCCCCCACAGACCCATCCTGCAGGCCGGTCTGCCGGCCAATCGCACGGCGGTGGTCGGAAGCGACGTGGAGTTTGAGTGCAAGGTGTTCAGCGACCCCCAGCCTCACATCCAGTGGCTGAAGCACATCGAGGTCAACGGGAGCCGAGTCGGCCCCGACGGTTTACCGTATGTCCGAGTCCTCAAGGTAGGAGCTGACTGACCGGCGAGATGTAACGTCAGTTTGCTGTAAAGACGGACGCCATGAATGTGTTATTTACTCCTGGATGCGATTTGTCGTTCCCATTTTCTTTCATTTTTCTGGTTTTCTGGACTCTGATTCATTTTTATCCGGATTTTAACTCATCTTAAGGTCAATTTTTAAGGTAATTACGCTCAAGTGTTTTAAATTTACATCAGAGTCTCTTGAATGAATTTGCTCCTGTTGGTCTGGAGCAATGTGAACAGGCTATTTTTTTAAATTCTAAAACACATTCGTACTCATTTTTTCGGTGCATGAATGGATTCATCAAAGGCTCGCCGCGATGAAAGCAGCGGTTTGAAGTCGAAGGGAGTCGTCACACAAACGGTTTTACAGCGTAGCATCTGCAGCTCGTTCGGTCCTTTCCCTTCAGCTGCACTTGGTTTCATTTTGAGTTTTTTTTTTTTATATTTTCATTTTAATCTTAAGAAGAAACGTTTTCTGAACGGTTGTTGTGAGAAATGAAAAGCGGTCCAGATGGGCTGAGCGATCCTCTTTACATGGAATCGTCAAACGTCGAGCATCCTCTTCTAAATAATACAGTCATGGTGCATTCCTGTTCCAAAATGTCTGACCTTTTGAACGTGACCTGCCCAGATGTTGACCTGCTCTCCTGGAAGCGCTGCCTCCTGACTGACCCTGTTTCTGCTCCTCTTTCCTCTGCTGCCCCTGACGTGTTTTTACTTGCAGCATTCTGGGGTCAATAGCTCGGACGCTCAGGTGCTGACCCTCTACAACGTGACGGAGGAGGAGAGCGGAGAGTATATATGTAAAGTGTCCAATTATATAGGAGAGGCCAATCAGTCGGCCTGGCTGACTGTCACCAGATATGAGCCCACAGGTAAACATCACGCGGCGGCGTCACGGGGGACGACACGGTGGAGGCCCTTCTAGGACCGACGGGGAAAAAACTAGACCCGTCTGAACACGACGTCCTCAGCTGTTTCTCTCCTCCCTCCATCTGCTCCCCCCCCCCGTCTCTCCTGCCTCGGTGCTCCTGACTGTAAATGACGCTATGGAAAATTCCCAGCAGAACAGTTGAAAGTGTTTAGTCTCAGGTTTATGTTGGAACTGCTCTCGTTCCTGCCCCATGCCTGTGCTGTGCCCCTCCTAATAAGGGCCTCTCCTGCCATCTTCTTCTATTACTCTCGCCTCTTTGCCCTTCAAAGTCCTCCTTGTGCCGCTCTGAGCTTTTCCTCTCCCCTCTGTTTTCTTCCAGCCGTCCTCTGCTTCCTTCGTTTCCCAGACCTCCTGCTGTGTGTCTGAACTGTGAGTTAGCGTGTTGCCCCTGTTCTGCTGTGGACTTTTCCATGTTGCCCATCTCTTGCATGTAGAGATGAGACTGGAGGTATTTTGATGTGGTGATGGGGGGTGGGGTGGGGGGGGGGTCGGCCCGACGTGGGCTTCAGCAGTGCAGAGTCTAACCAGCTTCCCCACTAACAGATCCTGGGGGGGCTCTTCCTGGGAGTCCTCCGCGGGGGGGTGGCTCCTGTGGTACTTTTTGGGCAGGGTGTTGGATGGCGGAGGAGAACGCTCCTCCATCCCCTTTCTCCTTCAGAACCCCTTAACTCATGGTGTCCTTTCCCCTCTTGGGCCTCTTGTTGGGTCTGCTTCCTGTCTTCTTTTCTAGACCGCTGGCCTTAACACCACGGACAAGGAAATGGAAGTCCTCCAACTGAGAAATGTGTCTTTTGATGACGCTGGGGAGTATACCTGCTTGGCGGGCAATTCTATCGGGTTCTCTCATCACTCTGCATGGTTGACCGTTTTTGAAGGTATCAGTGGTTCTGTCTCTGTCCTGCGTTTCCGTTTGTTTCTTGTTTCCCACCACAGCCTGGCTGTCCACGTTCACATTTTCTGTTGAAGAAATGTGAGAGGAAGCCAGGGCATGTACTAGAACCCCCCCCCCATACCCCACCTGTTCTCCACATGGTTCCTGCTCCATCACAACTCTGGATGGGGGCGTTGGGGCCATGCTCTGCTGTGTCTTCAATGAAAATGCCAAACAGCCCGGTCGCTATTGGCTACCTGGTTACCATGACAAAGAAATAAACATTTAAAATGAGATGGTTTTATCATGAAAACAGGAAGTACCATCCCGGTCTCCCCAGGGAGGATTCCGTTCTAGACGGGCTGTTTGGCAGACGTCCCTTTGACCTGTGTTCCTGTTCTTTCACTGGTGTTTGCATTGATTCGGTGTAAAGCTGATTTCCTCTGACAAGCGCTACAGATGACACGCCCTCCTGATGTCATTTCCTGCTGTGAGCGCAGCAGCTGCCTCCGATAATTGGCTCGCCACCGCGCGGACGCGTCCCATTCCTGAAGCTGGGAATGGGCACCGGTCCAATTATCAAGCTGCTTGTCAAGTCAGCCTCTTCACACAAGTGCGGCTCACTTGTGTTGCTGGTGTTAGCTGGGGGTGGGGGGGAGGGCATGGCGGCGCGCTGCGGTCCGTTTGGCGGCCTTGTCCTGGGATGCGTTGTTGTGAATGTAATCGAGTAAAAAACATCGGTAGGGGGTCGTCTCAGATTAGATACTGAGATATCAAGATGAGTTAAAGGAGATGAAACGGTCAGAACCAGCTGGACAGAGTTAGCATGTGGCTAGTTAGCATGTTCCCAGGCTAACATGTAACCACCTGTACATGTACCACATTATGATTTTAATGATTAGTGTCCGTGACTAGAAACGTTGTTTTTTTTTAATGACTTTTATTGTCAAAGTTGCAGGAACATCCTGTGGAAAATGGTTACGACTCCGTCAGGAAACGACAAGAATAGACGTTAAAACTAAACGTCAAAAACAAAAGAATTAAGTCAAGTAAACGTTTTTGACGCCTCTGTTTTCTTGTTGCAGTAAAATTGATAATTTATTGTTTTAAACCAATTCAAAATCAGATCATGAGGTTGAGATTATCCCTGTAGTACGAGGTAGAAACTCCTCCCAGGACCGAGTCTGACCCGGACCGCTTTGACCCCGTTAACCCCCCCCTCCCCCCTGGAACTGGTCTGAACGAACCTTTTTGGTGTTTTCACTGAATGGGAGGAAAAAAACAAGAACTGAAACGACTTTAGTGTGTCACCAGCACCAACACACCGCTAACCTCCAGCTGGATTCACAGCGTTTGATTTTTAACGACCGAATGCCGAAGCGACGCGTCGTGTCGAGTTCGGGCTTCGCTGATTTTATTCCCGCGCACAGACGTGACGGATGAAGCAGAAACGAAACATGTCGATGCCGTTTAAAAGTCAGAGCCTTTGTGCACAGTTATGGTTCACACCTGCTAGCATAGCGCCGTGAGTAAAACAGCTCCCGTTCATGCGGTCGCGGCTGAACCGGCGTGTCTAAAGCGAGTCTGACCCGCCAACGCCGAACAGCTGCTTGAACCGTTTCCACGGATTTCACCGTGAGAGGAGGAACATTTTTATGGAGGGTCGACATGTCAGACACGTTTAAACAGGAAATGTTCTCCTCCGATGAGAGCTCGCCGTGTTTTCGCACATGGAACACTTTAATGGCGTAGAGAACAGGAAGTTGAGAGCCAGCGTTGGGTTTGTTTGAGCTTCAGAAGAACAAAAAAGGGGGCGTTTCGTTCTGAAACCAGTCCAATATTTAGACGCGTGTCAAAGGTTCTGATTTTTAGACGCTCGCTTTGTTGTGCCGTGTCCTTGGAAACCAACACCCCCCTTTCCCCCCCCCCACTCCTGTCCCCAGCTGTCCCACACTACCCTCCAGCCAACCACACCTACCTGGAGGTGGTCATCTACTGCGTGGGCTTCTTCTTCATCGCCGTCATGATCGCCATCGCCATCATCGTCAAGATCCGCACCTCGTCGAAGAAGAGCGACTTCAACGGCCAGCTGGCCGTCCACAAGCTGGCCAAGAGCATCCCGCTGCGCAGACAGGTAACAGAAAGTAGATGGGGGGTTCCAAGATTTACACTTTTCATCCTTTTCGTTCAAACTGGCTGCACAACCTTGACTTTGCAGTGAAGGTAGCTCCACGTAGCTTCTGCTAACAGGAAACACTTATTTTCCAGCCTCTCTGAGGTCGGGTAAGTGTTCTTAACTCCGTCCCGAGTCTCACGGCGTCTTTTGGGGGGGGTGCCGCTAGCGGAGGTCGTTCCTCTGAGAGGGGAGTAATGTCAGGCTCCTTCCCTTAGGTGTCGGTGGACTCCAGCTCCTCCATCCACTCCGGAGTCATGCTGGTTCGCCCGTCCCGCCTCTCCTCCAGCGGCTCTCCGATGCTGTCGGGGGTGTCCGAGTACGAGCTGCCCCAGGACCCCCGCTGGGAGCTCCCCCGGGACAGGTGGGTGTCCCCGCTCCAGAGATGTGTAACGACGGTTAAAACCAGACACACGACGAAGACGCGGCGACTTCACGCTTCTCCCCCGCCCCCACAGGCTCGTCCTGGGGAAGCCGCTGGGCGAAGGCTGCTTCGGTCAGGTGGTGATGGGGGAGGCGCTGGGGCTGGACAAGGAGAAGCCCAACCGCGTCACCAAGGTCGCTGTCAAAATGTTGAAATGTAAGTCTCCGCGTCACGACGACTGATCCTGATACGGAACAGAGGAATCCGAGGGAGACGGAGAAGCAGAGTTAACGTGTTCTGTGGGGTCGTTTGGGGCCAAACTTATCGATGGTATGCCCCCCCCCCCAGCTGACGCCACAGAGAAAGACCTGTCGGACCTGATTTCAGAGATGGAGATGATGAAGATCATCGGGAAGCACAAGAACATCATCAACCTGCTGGGGGCCTGTACGCAGGAAGGTAGGACCCGACACGCCGTCCAATAGCAATGAGGGGGGTGGGGCTAGCCTGGACAGTGACCAGTAGTTGTTGATGTTCCGAATCAATCCAGTGGGTTGTTAGCATTAGCGTGCTAATCACCAGCGTGCTAATGAGCTCAGATTTGATTCCATCGCTGGTCCAGCAGCTGAGGCGTGAGGCCCCGCCCTCTCTGGTTCCAACGCCGGTTTCTCATTGGTGGTTTACGTGTGGTCCCGGTCTCAGGTCCTCTGTATGTGGTGGTGGAGTACGCCTCCAAGGGGAACCTGAGGGAGTATCTGAGAGCTCGCCGCCCCCCCGGGATGGAGTACTGCTACAACCCAGACCAGGTTCCAGTGGAGAACATGTCCATCAAGGACCTGGTGTCCTGCGCCTTCCAGGTGGCCCGGGGGATGGAGTACCTGTCGTCCAAAAAGGTGACGTCCGTTCTGCTCGTGTCTAAATACCCCCCCCCCCATCAGAGGACGCCGGTTCCAGTCATTTCCTGTTTGTCCAGTGCATCCACAGAGACCTCGCCGCGCGCAACGTCCTGGTGACGGAGGACAACGTGATGAAAATAGCCGACTTCGGCCTGGCGAGAGACATCCACCACATCGACTACTACAAGAAGACCACAAACGTGAGTGTCCTCTTCCTCCTCTTCCTCCTCTTCCTCGTCTCAAACCGATCAGCGTGTGGGTGACACGCCTTCCTTCCCCCACAGGGTCGACTGCCAGTCAAGTGGATGGCCCCCGAGGCGCTGTTCGACCGGATATACACGCACCAGAGCGACGTGTGAGTATCACGCGCCGCTACTTTTCCACTTCAGCCGCCGTGGAATGCGAGGAAAACGTGAAACGCTGCAAGAATTCTGTATTTGTGTGTGTGTGTGTGTGTGTGTGTGCAGCTGGTCTTTCGGGGTGCTGCTGTGGGAGATCTTCACCCTGGGAGGGTCTCCGTATCCCGGCGTCCCGGTGGAGGAGCTGTTCAAGCTGCTGAAGGAAGGTCACCGGATGGACAAGCCCTCCACGTGCACTCATGAGCTGTAAGGACAACCCCCCCCCCCCCGCGCGCCGCTGCGTTTCCTGATTCAGTAAAGTGAAGATGACGAGGGTCGTTAGAGTTAACACGCCGTCAGCCACTGGATTACTCACTCTGATTGCATTTAAATTCTAACAGACGCTCTTTAAACTTTCAGCTTTAGTTCATGAAGTCACTGGTGTTACAGGAAGGACCTGGAGGTACGCGTTAAATCTGTCGGAGCGCTAAAGTTAAAGATTTGGAATAACTAAAATCATTTTAATCCATTCCAGCCTGTAAAAAAAGCTCCAGACCCCCTAAATTATGAAAAAAACAAAAACAACCCACATTTTTATCAACCAATACACATGCAGGCTTTACCTGTGTTTAATTACTTATCTATAATTTACGTAAAGAATTATTTAATTTAAAATTAAACTAATTAAATTAAAGAATGAGAAGAAACGCAAAAGTCCTGAGAACACACGAGCTACGTATTTACTCCACCAACGAGAACAAGATCCGGTCTCACTGATGTCGTATCCATCCGCCAACACGTAAAGAACGAGATCCGGTCTCACTGACGTCGTATCCATCCGCCAACTAGCAACGGCTCGTATCTCAAATAACTCTTATCTCGAGGCTCTACTGTTTAGTGAAAGTAACACACACACACACACACACACCTGTGGTCCTGATGCGGGTTGCTCCTCTGGTCTCTGCAGGTACATGATGATGAGGGACTGTTGGCACGCCGTCCCCTCCCAGAGACCTACATTCAAACAGTTGGTAGAGGATCTGGATCGCTGTCTGGCCATGACGTCCAACCAGGTGACCCCCTCACCCCAGCCCCCCAGTGTCACACAAGGTGAGACGTCTGGAGGTCAAAGGTTAACTGTCTGTCTCTGCAGGAGTACCTGGAGCTGTCGGTGCCTCTGGACCAGTACTCCCCCAGCTACCCCGACACCCGCAGCTCCACCTGCTCCTCAGGTGAGGACTCAGTCTTCTCCCACGACGCGGGGGTGGAGGAGCCCTGCCTGCCAAAGTTACCCCCCCACTCCAACGGAGCCGCCATCAAGAAACGCTGATACCTCACCCCTCCCTCCGGACTAACCCTTTTCCCTGCGCTCCCCACCTCACGGGATCCGGCGGTCCCCCCTCACTTCCAGAGATGAAGCTAAAGACACTGGTGCTCGGGGGGGGGGGGAGGTCACATGGACGCAGCTGTTTCCTGGATCTGGTTGGTGACGGTGTTTTGGGGCACTTTGTAGTTTGTTAGGGGAGAAGAGCCCCCCCCAGGTCTCGTCTCCAAATCGGGCATTTTTGTGGGACAGAAGAATCAAAAAGGACGACGGTCGACTCGCGTTTTCTTTTGTTTTTGACCAAATCCAGAGAACCAAGAGATGAGCAGCTCCGCGATTGGCCTTCGTCCTGTACATACAGTTAGAAACGATAAATCTGAATATATATATTTGCACGCTACTCTTTATTTTTATTACCATATGTCATTTTTCTTTTGTACAACGACGCGTTTGTTTTGATCATTTTTAGTCTCCAACGGCCGTTTTTACAGATTCGTGGCCTCAGTTTTGATTCCCCTGAATTTACTGCGCAATCATCAATGGATCACACACACACACACACACACACACACATATAACCAGATGTGTGTGTTCATGAAATCCGTGCATCTGGCAGGTCGTTGAACCCGTTCTGCCGGTTTCCTCGGAGGATGCTCACACCTGTAAATAGCTCCGGTCGCGCTTTTTAAAAACGTGGCGCGCCTCCACTGCGCGCCTTTTTTTGTTGTTTTTTTGTTTTTGTTTGTTTTACTCGACGTGAGGAGCCCCTCCCACTCTGACTGCTTCAGCAGCAGTTGAATTTGCTGCCGTATAACTTGTGATGGAGGGCTGCAGAAACGCCTGTGTCATCGTAAAAGGATCACATTAAATAAAAATGCTATTGAAAAACGAACTGACGAAGCTGAACTCCATAAAGGGGTCTATAAATATCCATGTTTTCACATTGGGGGGGGGTGTAAATCGTGTTTACGGTTGACCGTGCCGGTGGCTACTTCATTCCCCCCCCCCCAGGTCGCCGGGGGGCTGATTAGTTATGCTGACATCAGAGGTAACGTTGGCGGTAAACACGTGATTTACGGCGTCCGGAATGGCTCGGGGAGCGTCGGCGCTCCTCCTCCGTCCACCAGCCGCGCCAACCTTGACGTCGGGCTGTTGGCGTCCTGCCATTGGCTGACGCGTCGCCTGGACCGCCGTCTCCGCGCAACGGGTCGGAATCTGCGGCGCAGCGCGACCTGGGTGGGAAGGGGGGCGTGGGGGGGGGTGTTCATTTGTTAATCGAGAGCAGATCCAGATCTGACTCATGAACTCAAGCCGCCTTCGAGGAAACCAGATCGCGTCCGGACGGGGATCCGAACAAATGCTTGTTTTTATTTTTTTTGGGGGGGGGGGGAGAAAATATCATCCCCTCCTGGAAACGGCTCAATAAACCGTCCGTCCTGCTCCTGATGAAGAGCTCTATTTCAGGATAAGAAGGTCAGAGGCCCGGCTTTATAACCGGCTAATGGTGCCGAGCCGGGGGCAGAGGTGCCATTAGAGGGGGGCTGTTATCACCTCTGACAGATGGCGCAGGAGGAGCCCGGCCCCACCGTCTTTATTCGCTGGAATTATCGCTGGGATGAAAGAACGGCTGCTATGTCCGTTTTCTGCTCCGCACAGGAACCACTATCTGACCAACAGCCAACTGGGAATACTGGAATTTCAAGCATCCGAGCATCACCCAGTACTGGAGGGGGTCATCTCACCCCCACGACCCGACGCGAGAAAATCAGCCGGTTAGAGCTTCGACTTTATTTCTCCTTCAGTCCCAAACGGAGTCCCGACGGTCCAGATTTAATCCCTTCCTGTTTACCGGAGACGCTTTGATTTATTCCCGTTTAGGATTATCGTCTCCAGGGTGACAGAAAAACCTGACAACCACCCCCCCTCCTCTCTCTCTCCATTAATCGCCCCCTAGTGGTTCCTGTCGACAGTGACGACTGACTCGTCCTTCAACTCTCCGCCATCAGAGACTGTGTGTGTGTGTGTGTGTGTGTTTACCTCCAGGAAGCGAGGGGCGGTGACATCACCCTGTTGCGCTCCACAAATGAACTGATGATTTATGGGAGTGACGGAGGCGTGGGGGTGTCAGTGGGGGAGGGGATGAATATTCTGGACAGCGTCCACCTGAAGGTGAAGGAGACGTTTGTTCTCCACCCCCTCCATCCCGTCCACTCCCCCCCTCCCCCAGGTGGCGCCGAAAAGAGGTGCTGTCAAAACCAGACAGGAATTTTAATTTTAATTCCTCGTTTTCCCGTTATGACCCCCCCATTCTGATGTCAGGAAACCTCCAGCTTCACTCCCACACGGACGAAGAAACACCTGACCGGAGGGCTGCGAACCCAGCACCCGCTGTGGCGTCTGGAGTCTCGGGTGTGGTCGGGTAAATGAGATGGGGGGTAGGCTGTTTGTTTGGGGTGGGGGCGGGGAGGTGTGAGCTGGCATCCACACAAAACCCGACGCCTCCGGGCGTGGCCCCGCCTCTTTCCCACCGGATCGACTTTCTTCGTCGCAGGAACGAGACACGTTTTCTCCTCCGGGCGGCGACACTCGATCCGGGCCTGTCGGGGCCTCTAAGGCGCTGCGTCGACCGGAGGCCTCGCCACACGTGCATTCCTTGGACACGCCCCCATCCCGGGGGGAGGGGGTTGGGTGTATCACCTGTCTTTAATGGCAGCTCACCTCAAGGATTGGGGAGGGCGGAGGTCGAGTTGCTGCTCTGCATTGTCCCGATAGGAAACTAAGATAGGAGGATATTCCTGACACCCCCCCCCCCCCCCCCCAAGGTGACAGAAGGCCTCCAGGTAAAGATGGTACAACCTGTTAGAGACGGATCCATTGGGGCGCCCGGGGTACGACTGAGGGGTCTTTTGCCCTGAGGGTCTGATATTCGTGTTTGTCACAGAACGGGTTTAAGTCGCATCTCAAGGTTCCGTTTTAACACAAAAACTATTCAAAGTTCCTCTTTAATCATCTAGAATGAAATAACGGTCAGCTTTGTTGAAATATTCACAAGCCTGAGGTTGAACCTTTAAAGACGGACCCGCCGTGACGAACACCTCACTGAATCTCTGGCTCTGGTGTGGATTCTATTGGCTCGTGAGTCGTCTGACATCATCGTGTCCTCTGGCATCCACCACAAAGACGTTGATTTAACGGCTCACAATCGCCTGTTTATTCGTGCCCTGGTTCACCTCCGTTAATCACGTCTTGTGAAGACTTGCAGTGGAGGTGTGGAGTGGGTTCAGACTTACCGCGGTGCCAAACCTCCTTCGCTGAAACCCACATCGTGTCGGGACACGTCCGAGAGCACCTCTGCCCGGAGCTTGGAGGGTTTTTCTTGCGAAACACATTTCTTCATGTCTGGTTGTTCCTGTTTCCTGTGCAGCCAGGAGGCAAAACCATTGCAACCAAGCAGAAATGGAACCAGACAGACAGAGAGGTGCTTTCAGGCTTGTTGGCCCACAATCAGATGGGATGTGGTCGTTGAAGCCTGGCAGTATTGGACCAAGAGGTGTGCCGTGTTCTGATTTCAGGAGGCGTACCAGACATCCGCTAGTGAGACAGGATGGTCCAGAAGACAAGAACGCTTTATGACACAGGATGACTCATTTTTGCCAAACTCGGCAGAAGACGAGGTCTTTTATGCATGAGAGGTGTTTGCTGTGAAACACGGCTCTTAGAACCGCACATACATCAACTTCAGAGATGCCGGTGCGAGAAGGAACACATGGACTCAACATGGAAGACCTCAGAATGTCGCTTTAGTTCGCAACCGGGAGTTCCAAGTCTAGACCCAAGTCGAGTGTCAAGTCCTGTAGGAGAGACTAGAAGGCCTCCTGGGACTAGACCATCAACTCTTCAGAGGGGAGACTATGAACTGTCAAGATCTGGATCAAGACAAGTCTAGGGAAAGCTACAGGAGATCAGGTGCAGGGGCGCTGTCTGTGCGCACCTCCACCTGAAACATCCTCGGATCCTGTGAGTTCCTGGGTACATCCCAGAAGCTCCAATCCGAACTTGTTCCACCTCCAAATCAATATCTGGTAACAGTAGCGTCCTCTGTGCCCTGTGAGGGGGGGTTCTCCAAAGCTGGGGAAGTCATCTGAGAAGAGGAATCGGCTCAAAGCTTTGACGGTGGAAAAACTATAGTTTCTAAATAAAAATGCACAAGTTGACCCATGAAAACATTTACATTTACAAAACAAATGTAAGAGAACGTCAACATACGAATACAAATAATGATGGCAAACAAGTCAGTTCTCGGGTTCAAGTCGGAACTCCCACTTTTATCTCACATAGACCTTGTTTTTTTCCAGTGGTTCTAATCCTCCAATGTAACTCAGGCACACAAACACATGAATGTATTTATATTACACATACATGCATGAACCCGTAATCTATATATCTTATTGCTTTATTGAACCCTGTAAGGATCAAGGATCATAAATCAATTTCCTATAATATATGTGTGACCACCCTGCTCCGCTGGTTGGATAAAGAATGACTCAGGAGTCCAGGTGGATGGAGCAGTTGTGTGTTTATTCCCGAGAACAATAAACCACACACAAGAAGAAACACCGCAGCACGAAAGCTTAATTACAATAACATTATACGCACACAATAACCACGTTCAACATTCACATTCAGTCACATGTATGAGTAAATCACGGCCAGCTCAACCTAACTCCATACGGTGGTGCTCTGCTGCCACCCTCTGGCGGTTATGGAAAACAGCAGGCAGCCTTTAACAAATGACGAGCAAAGTCCAACCACAATCACCAACGTTCTAGGACACAGTTCTACATTAAAGGTGAGCTGAAATATCAAATGAAATATCAAATAATGAAATCATCATCAAAATGTCAGGATGATGTGTTTTGACATAGGGGAAGCAAACACGAACTTAGTTCCGTCGGTTGGAATTATTTTGATAGTCACAACCGGAAGCTGTTGATAATCTAACTAGGTCTAACTTTATCTCAACACTTCTGTAGTTACCCACTATGTCCACAAGAGGGCATCGCGATCACAGATCCTTCAAGGACGTAGAGTAACATTATTGACACGTCTTCCGAAATAACTTTGTTGTGTAGTTTTCCGCGGGATAGTTTAACAGATATGAAACACGCATGTCTGATTTTGCTTGAATTTGTCTTTCTTTTAGAAGTACAGTTTTTGTGTCTTTGTGTTTTTGTATTCTTTTTTATTTCTGAGTTCACCTCAGGAGTCACATGCTTTAATTGTCGATTTAACTTATCAAACAATCAAGAAAGTAACACATTGAAATGATAATTCTCCATTTTCATCTAACCAAAAGCGTCCCATCCACTCCAATTTTGAAGTGAATATTTTAATTTGTTTCGTTAATCTTCACAAAAAGCTAACTTCTATCAAGTAAAAAAAATACATTGTAATATAAATGATAGTAAAATGATTATCTGACGTTTTATTTTGGATATTTCATCCAGACGCACTGGCATCGTGTTACATCTGCGTTCAAATGAAAATGAAGCGTTTGTAGTTCTACACTTTGGCCACAAGGGGTATCGAAAGTATTACTATCAAGAGCTCTCTGAATATTTTATTAGTACTGTAATAGAGTTTAACGCGTTTTTCTATTTGAAATGCATACAATTGTAAAACTGCTTAAAATGCTAACTAGCAGTAGCCCCTCCTTCTCGTTAGAGTTTCCTATAAGTAAAGCAGATGATTATTCGTCTGGGTGCGGATAGGAAGACTGAGTAGAGCTAAAATGTGCAATACGCTTATTGACCACAGGAGGGCAGTGTCATCAATATGCGTTCATGTCCGGTGGTCACTCAAAATAAAAGCACCAAACGAACAGGAAGTATATTTGATTCAATTTCACGAGAATACTACGACCAAAAACTGGTGACGAGTTTTTAATGTTTTTAAATCCTTTTGACCGATCGTTACCGTCCAAATAAAGACGTTTAGGAGATTCCTGATGTGTCGCACTGTTAGATTTTTGTATGAAAGTGTTAACGTTGGGGGTTAAATCCACTGGTCAAAACCACGAAGAAGGTTCACAAGGAGTCAGCCGGTGAAAAAGCTTGGTGGCGCTTTTTTTTGTTGGTTTTAGCAGGGGGGGGTGGCGGGGGGGGGGGGGCGAACACGCAATGTTCGGTCGATAAAAACTATTTTGATAGTCAAAACCGGAAGCTGTTGACAATCTAACAACGTCTAACTTTGTCCCAATGTTTTTGTAGTTACCCACTATGTCCACAAGAGGGCACCACGATAACAGATCTTTCAAGAACGTAGAATTACATTATTGACACGTCCTCGGAAATAACTTTGTTGTGTATTTTTCCACGGACCAGTTTAGCAGATATAAAGCTTAGAAATTCAACGTTACTATTATGTTGTTTCTTAAGCCTTTTGGTGATGTTGTACTTAAAGCATGTCAATAATTGTTTGAATTTAATTACATAAAGGTATGTATTATTACTGTAACAGTCATCGTCAACTTTATTGTCAAATGTACCATATATGCACGACACAAAGCACAGATAAAATTAAAGTCCTCTCAAACCCACTGGCAGTAAATAGTTACCCAGTATGACCACAGGAGGGTAGGAAATGTATTTACTGAGCAGGAAGTGGTCTTAGTACATCTGTTACATTACTGTACCTCCTCTAACCTCGATGTTAGACGAGCTATAGTAATGCAAATACATTTTTTAGAATTCTGCATTATTTACAAAATTTTAGTCGCTTTTAGCGGGGAGGGGGGCAAAAACCCAATCGTTCCGTCGAATAAAATTATTTTGATAGTTAAAGCCGGAAGCTGTTTACAATCTAACAATGTCCAACTTTGTCTCAATGTTTTTGTAGTTACCCACTATGTCCACAAGAGGGCGACGTGATTTCAGATCTTTCAAGAACGAAAAATTACATTACTGACACGTCTTCCCAAATAACTTTATTGTGTATTTACCTCCGGAGCTGAGTTAAAGTGATCATAGGTGTGAAGGCCAGCGGGGGGGGGGGGGGTCATTGTAGTGGGGAATTTGTCTTTGTGTTTTTGTTTTCTTTTTTGTTTTGGAGTTCACCTCACGAGTCACATCCTTTAATATTTGGTTTAACCTATCCAGCAATTAGAAGTGCTACGCGTTGAAATGATGATTTTCCCTTTACGTCGATCAAAAACCGTCGCAACAGAGTGTAACATGTCTTACTATTTGAAATGTATACAATCCTAAAACTGCTAGAAATGCAAACTAGCAGTAGCCCCCATCTCCCTTCTCGTTCGGGTTTTCTAAAGGTAAAGTAGATGATTGTTCGTCTGGGTTCAGACACGAAGACTGAGTAAAGCTAAAATATGTCCTACAGCCATTGACCACAGGAGGGCAGTGTAGGCACAACATGGATAAAGGTGGATGGAATCGCCGATTTAGGTTCATTTCCGGTGGCCTCTCAAAATAAGAGCATCAAACTAACGAAGAGTAATTTTTCAATGTAATGAGGAAAATACGATAAAAATTGAGTGACGCGTTCTTCGTGTCTTTACATCGGTTTTGAAAGAATGCCACGAATTAACATATAGAGGATTTTTCCACAAAGAAGGAGTCAGCCGGTGAATGAGCTCGGTAGCGCTAAAGCTACTGCTAACTGTCGGGGACATCAGTGCAGTCTGTCCTACAAACCTCGAAGTTAAAGGAACAATAGTAATGCAAACAACTAATTTAAAAGTGTCCATTGTTTACCAATTTATAGTCGCTTTCATCCGGGAGGGGGGCAAACATGCAATCGTTTGACCGATTAAAATTATTTTGATAGTCAAAGGCGGAAGCTGTTGACAATCTAACAACGTCCAACTTTGTCTCAATGTTTTTGTAGTTACCCACTATGTCCACAAGAGGGCGACGTGACTACAGATCTTTCAAGAACGGAGAATGACACGTCTTCCCAAATAACTTTATTGTGTATTTTCCTCCGGAGCAGTTTAACAGATATAATGCTAGGAAATACAGCGTTACTATTATGTTTGTCTGAATGCTTTTGTTGATGTTGTACTTACTGCATATCAATACTTGTTTTAATTTAATTGCGTAAAGGTATGTATCTTTGCTGCTATAATTATAATTATAAGGAGGGTAGGAAATGTATTTCCTAAGCAGGAAGTGGTATGAATACAAACTCGAATATGAATTCAGCATGCATGTCGTCTTTTGCCTGTATTTTCTTTCTTTTAGGGGTTTTTGTGTCTTTTCTTTGTGTTCTTTTTTCTTTGTGTTCACCTCAGGAGTTACATACTTTGTTGGTTTAACCCAGGGGTCTCCAAACTTTTTCCCATAAGGGCCACATGACTTTTCCTTTCTCCAATGGGTTTGGAACAGAAATCGCAGGGGTGACTAAATGTAAACATTTATTGTCTTCTGGAAAGTCGTGGGTTAAATCTTTGGGTCAGAACCCAGAAGAAGGTTCAAACATTTTCAAATAAAACAGAAGTTAGTCCAGTTAAACAGTGCAGGCAGTAAAAATGGGGTCTTGTCAGAAGCATGAATTGTTCTTGAAGTCGTCCCCATCCTCATCAGGGCGGCACGGTGGCGCAGCGGTAACGCTGTCGCCTCACAGCCAGGAGGTCTGGGGTTCAAATCCCACAAGGGCCTCTCTGTGAGGAGTTTGCATGTTCTCCACGTGTCTGGTGGGTCCAAAAACATGCGCATAGCTGAGTTAAAGTGATCATAGGTGTGAAGGAGGGTGTGAGGACACACCCAGGGGGGGTCATTGTAGTGGGGACCTGGTTCTAAACCCAGTTACAGAAACTGGGTTTAGAACTGGGTCTTTTGTTGTTTCCTCCACCTGTGAACCCCATAAATACAAGTTCCAACCCAAACCCCAGCAGCTGAAGGTTCAGCTCAGAGAGATGAGAGGAGGAACTCAGACCTGAGGTTATGGGTTCAAATCCCAGCTTCTGCCTTTAGATTTTCTCCAGAGTGTTGTGAATAATAAATACAACATCCGACCACTTCCTGTGTGTGGAGTCAGGTAGCTCAGCCTGTTAAGGTGCTGAGCAGGTGTGCAGACATTATAGGTTCAAATCCCTCCCACCCCCCATCATTTTTTCAGGCTGTTTTGTGAAAGACGAAGACAAATACGCCCGGAGAAAAGGTGTGAGCGTGAAGGAATCGGTAGCGTGGTGGGTTAGCCCGTAACGATGAGCCCTCGGTCCTACATTCTATGTCCCAACCCAGCGCTGCAGGTTCTGGATCAAAACTGTGTCTCGCAGTAACGAGGCCCGGGGGGGGCCGTGTCCCCTCCGCGGGTCTGGAGCTATAGAAAGAGGGGGTTATGGAGCCCTGAGCCAGAAACGGCTGACCTTTTACTGCTTTCATGAACATAAGTTTTGTGTTTGAGACGCGTCAAAGGAGGCGGCCGCCAGGCGAAGAACGTTCCGATGTCGTCAGGTTTGTAGCCAATAACAGAAAAAAAAGGCAAGATTAAGTTTTTGAGAAGAACCACCTGTAATGTGATCAGAAGTTGCTGATATTTTACTATCGTGAAGTAACGTCTACTAGTAGACTGAATGAACAGGATTCAGACACTATTTATGAAATAGATAAGAACCTCTCTGGGATCTTCACAGAGAAAAAGGCCTTGGACATGAACTTCCTGTTGGACATGAACTTCCTGTTGGACATGAACTTCCTGTCGGACATGAACTTCCTGTCGGACATGAACTTCCTGTCGGACATGAACTTCCTGTCGGACATGAACTTCCTGTCGGACATGAACTTCCTGTCGGACATGAACTTCCTGTTGGACATGAACTTCCTGTTGGACATGAACTTCCTGTTGGACTGACCGACCCTTCTGTCGGGTCCAGGAGGTTCGGGTTAGGGTTAGGGTTAGACTGTCTGCAGCTCTCTCATCAACTTCCCTGAAAACCACAAAGCAAACAAGTTAAGAAAACCAACGAAGTGATACGGTGGGGGGGCTTTTTCTGGTTCTGTTCAGGGGGCCGCACCAAATGTGGAGGTGGGCCGCATCCGGCCCACGGGCCTGGGTTTGACCACCGCTCTACATGATCCACCAGTTCCAGGATGGATCTCTGTTACGACCCAGATTGTTAAAAAGAGTTGTAACAAGAAGAAACCGATGTAAAGGGTTAACGTAAAAATATTCAATCAACCAGAGATTATTTAATCCCTGGACGAGGTACAGGTTTTCAAAATGAACAAAAGGGCCAAAGGAAGCTGCTCAAACAGAGGAACAGAACCCCAAGAGGACCGCTGGATTTGTCTGTAAATTACAAGTAAAATGAAAACAAAACCCACAAAGTAATCTGATTACAGTTGTACAAAAGAAGTGTTGAGCAGCCCCCCCACTCCTAATGCTAACACAATCCAGCGCCTGCCTGCAGTCGACAGGTGACTAACGCGGCCCACTCCTCCACAATGTGGTCACACATTTGGTTCAAACACCTCCAGGAGGAAACGAGGCAGACTGTCTGTGAGGACAGCCCCCCCCCCCGTCTGAACAGCTGAAGACGATTTGAGGGCTCCCGCTCTGATTGAGGGTCTGGGATTGGAGCGCTCCGAGGAGGACGTGCTGCACCAATCAGGAGCCGGGGATAGAACAGGTGGAGTGGGCGGAGCCAGGACTGAAGGTGATGACGCGTTGGGGGGGGGAGGAACCAAACAGAACCCCCCCCCCTGAAAACCTGTAACAATCACACACAGATGTGTTGTTAGTTTCTGTTGGAACACACCTGTCTGAATCCAGAGCGGTGCACGTTCTCTCAGGAACAGTCCTGTTAATGATGGGGGGTGCTCCAGACAGACCCCCCCTCCAGGTCCATCAGTGTAACACAAAACACCCCCAAACCGTCACAACGCTCGTCACGAGGGAACCAACCCCCCCCTCACATTTAAATGACCCTAAGGCGGGGGGGTCAAAGTCAAATACACAGAGGGCCAAAGATCAAATGTGCTTGAAGCCGAGGGCCGGACTGGTTCAGTGTTTATTAAACACAGTGACATGAACACAGCCTTTTAAACAGTTATTACTTCATGATTAAATGAATAAAGTAATATTTTATTATGGCTGTCAGTAACTTCAGGGGAAACATTAACATCAAGATAAACACATACATGAAGTCGTATGAGGTTCAAACTGAAAACGCGTTATTCTGCTGCTCTATGATCCGACCAATCACTGCCTTCAAAGAGTAAAATAAAAAAACAGAAGACACGCAGGTTTACCTTTGACCTCTCCGAACATGAACTCTGACCCCCACCTGGCTTGAAACCCCCCGCTCTCAGCGTCCACCTTTCTTTTAGCCAGTTTTGAGGAGGGGGGGGGGGTAACTAAATCCAACCTCCGGTCTGCCTGCTGGTAAACAATGAAACCAAAGCCCTCTTGCTGCGGTGCATGACTTCCGCTACCGTTGCATTGTGGGTAATGTAGTGTTTGTGGTGGAAAACACCAGCGGGCTGATGCGGCTTGAGGGCCGGTTCTAATAGTTAAAAATCATCCCGCGGGCCATAAATAATTCATCACGGGCCAGATCTGTCCCGCGGGCCTTGACTTTGACACATGTGGTCTGATGTCATCAGAGAACTATTCATTCCACTCTGAAATGTATCACTAGAAACATAACAGACAAAAAAAGCAAAGCAGGTAACTGCAAATAAAACAATTTACTCGTGTTAGAAATTATCTTGACTTAACTTCTTAGAGCTTCATATCTGTTAAAATGTTCCGTGGAAAACTACACAAACAAAATTATTTCGGAAGACGAGTCAATAAAGTTTTTCTACGTTCTTGAAGGATCTGTGTTCGCGGTGAAGGTTAGTAGCGCTAAAACTACTTTTACTAACTGTCGGGGACATCGCTGCAGTCTTTACTGCTACTGTTTAACTTAGAGGAGCTAAAGTCATGTAATTTACTCATTTATTAGTTTGCATTGTTTACAAAATTTTAATCGCTTTTAAGGGGGGCAAAAACACGCTTTTTTAGTTCCGGCGATTAAAATTATTTTGATAGTCACAACCGGAAGCTGTTGACAATCTAACATCGTCTAACTTTATCCATATTTTTGTAGTTACCCACTCTGTCCACAAGAGGGCGCCACAACTACAGATCCTTCAAGAACGTAGAATAACATTATTAACGCGGCTTCCGAAATAACTTTGTTGTGTAGTTTTCCACGGAATAGTTTAACAGATATGAAGCTAAGAAATTCAACGTTTCTCTTGTGTTTGTCTTAATGTTTTTGGTGAAGTTGTACTTCAAGCATCAGTCTCCTTCTTTTCCTTTCGGCTTTTCCCTTCAGGGGTCAACACAGCGAATCAATTGGCCCCATCTAACCCTGTCTTCTGCATCCTCCTCTCTCTTGTGTGTGTACATTTACCCGAGGTCAGGGCTCCAATATGAATCCAGCATGCATGTCTTATTGTGTTTGTATTTTCTTTCTTTTAGAAGTTTTTTCTGTCTTTTTGTCTTTGTGTTGTTTTTGGTTTTCGAGTTCACCTGAGGAGTCACATCCTTTAATTGTTGGTTTAACTTGTCCAACAATCAACAATGTTGCACGTTTAAATAATTCTCCATTTACATCGATCAAAAAGCGTCCCATGCACTTCATATGTAGAGTAACATTAAAATGATTTTCTGAAGTTTTATTTATAATATTTCATCCAGACGCATTGGTATCGTGTTACATCTGCGATCGAATGAAAATGAAGAGTTTGCAGTTCCTCACTTTGGTCACAGGAGTAAAACTCGAAACACTAACTACCAGTAGCCTGCCTCTCCCTTCTCGTTAGAGTTTCCTAAAGGTAAAGTAGATGATTGCTCGTCTGGGTTCGGAGACGAACTCCAATGTTACCATAACCGATCTAGCAATTAGTGTAGCACGTTGAAATGATAATTCTCCATTGATAACGATCAATATCAGCAATGGAGTTTAACATGTCTTACTTACTTGATTGTTCGTGTGGGTTCAGACACAAAGATGGAGTGTAGTTAAAATGTGTAATACGGCCATTGACCACAGGAGGGCAGTGTGGGCACAACATGGATAAAGGTGGATGTAATCGCCGATATAGATTAATTTCCGATTACCTCTCAAAATAAAAGCATCAAACGTCAACCGGAAGCTGTTGACGATCTAACAACGTGTGATTTGTCTCAATGTTTTTGTAGTTACCCACTACGTCCACAAGAGTGCACCACGATTACCTGGAAATGACAATTCTCCATTTACATCGATCAAAAAGCCTTAGCAATGGAGTTTAACATGTCTTACTATTAGAAATTTGTACAATCGTAAAACTGCTTGAAATGCTAACTAGCAGTAGTCCCTCATCTCCCTTCTCGTTAGAGTTTTCTAAAGGTAAAGTAGATGATGATGATGTCCGTCTGAGTTCAGATATGAAGACTGAGAAAAGCTCAGAAGTTGGATGTAATCCCATATACAGTATTTTGTTGTGCAGTGAGCTCTCAAAATAAAAGCAACAAAATTATGAGTTGGTTTTTTTTTTACATTGGTTTTAACGGATGTCATGAATGAACATATGGACGATTGTTCACATAGAACAGTCAGCCGGTGATGGGGTTATGAACCCTCAAACAGACAGCTTTGGTAACAACTTCTTCAGGTTTGTAGGTAATAGCAGCAAAAAAAGGTAGGATCGAATTTTTGGAAGAAGAACCTGTAATATGATAAATAGAAAAATCACTGCTGAACCAGAAAGGACCGACTAACAGAATTTTATTAATATTTTGTGGTCGAATATTTATGGAGTTCATCCCCCTTTGACCACCAGGTGGCAGCATAACAGCAATCAGCTCTGCCTGAAAACCACAGAGGAAGAATCTTCTCCCACAGTCCTCGGTGGAGCTAAAGTGACCTCTGTTGCTAGCTGCTAGCTGCTGTGTAAACCATGCTTCCCCCGGTCGCGGTGTCGCCTTTAATCAAGGTTTGTCCTGTTTTTGACGTGTTGGGTTAAGAGACGTTCACCGATGGTCGTTAAATGACGTCATTAGTCGTTTCTCGGTTCATCGCTAACTTGCTAATCGTTAGCTAGCAGGTGTGCTAGCTGACAGTGTAGGCGGTATCAGGGTTGTTGAACCAAACCGAGGCTGAGTTGTTGTGTTTGTGTCTTTTGTTTTCTCTCTAGTGTGCCTTTGTTGTGTATTGATTGTATTTCTTTTGCGTCTTTATTGTGCGCTGATGACATGTTGTAAAGAAAAGGTCAACAGCGGCTCACAGAAGCTGCTGCCATTGGAAAGACGAAGCGCTGACTGTTAAACGAGGAAGGTCCCGGATTTAATGGAAGCAAATCTCGGATACAATTTTAGAAATTATTAAAGAATATTTTTTAATCAACATTAAAGCTTACGTCCTCAGTATTCAGTATCTTCAGAACAGTGTTACTATAACGTGTCATACACTATTTTGCCTCGCTGTCGCCGCCTGTTGGTCACACGTGGAGCTACAGGCTCCACTCAGGTGGTCCACGATCACTCGGGTCAACCTGAAACCTACTCGATTCCAACGATTTCAACGAATGTCGCGGAAACAAGATTAAAGAATTCTGTACAAACATGAAAATGCATTAAGAACTAATCAGTCTGTGGTTCATAAGATATGTCATCATCAGATGACAAGAATGGAAACGATTATTTGAGGTTTGTGTGAAAGTGTACGTGCCGAGTGACGTCCTCCACCTGAAAACTTTCATCACATACCACGTGATTGTGTGTTGTCTTATTTTATTGTGGACAGACGGGTTTAATAAGTGTTCTCCCCTCTACAGACGGCGAGGTATTCGGCTCTGATTGTTGGCATCTTCTATGGCAAAAAGAGATACGGTGAGTTCCTGTCCTTCAACAAAACATGATCAGCCGGTGTGTGTGTGTGTAGTTGTAAGACGTGTCGACTGTAAAACATGTTTCTCAATCCACTCAGATTACCTGCAGCCTTACGCAGCTGAGGACAGGAGGATTGAGGAAGAAGAGAAGAAGATTCGTGATGAGCAGATCCGCATCGCCAAGGAGATAGAAGCAGGTAAATGCTCCTCTGAACTATTCTTCATCCCGCTGCTCCTCCTTATCCATCATGAACTTGCCTGTAGCTCCTGCTGACAGCCATTTTTTTCTGTCTGTTTGCAGCGAGTGAATCCATCCTGAAGTAAACCTGATGATCTCTGTGACGATTTCAACTTCCGATCTCCCTCCTGCTCCTTGTTCTGGAGTAACCGTAGAAACTTCGGGTCAGACGTTCCCGATGCGTTCACTGTTATTCTGAATAATATGACACCTCTGGACCAGTTATTTTAATGTACTTGTGTGAAATGATGCTTCTGACAGCAGCTTTGTTGTACATGAGTTAATATAAGTTTGTAATGAGTCCATAAAGACAGATGAACACGATTCTGTTGTCTGTGTGTTCCTGACAGAACCAATCACCTCATTGATCTCCGCGTCACGTTTAAACGTCTTTAATCATTTTAAATCTGAAATCTGTCGGTTCGTTAGATGGATGAGTGGAGCGGGGTCAGAGTTCACGCTGATCAACCACACGAATGGACCGAATTTATCAGTGAACCAGATTTATCACAAATAACCTAAGAAGTCCAAATGATTTATGGTCTTACTGGAACCATGTGTTTATAGACGCGGCTCTAAAACGACACACTGATCCCACGCTAACGGGAATCTGGTGACATAACTTCTGCTGACCAATCAGTGACCCGGCTGATACCGGTCCGACCTGAGCTCACGTCCAGTCTGAACTGTCAGGTAAACACCGCTGACGTCTTACCTAACATCAGGTTATTATTAGAGCCACTAAAAATACACGTGGACTGTCCGACCCGTCCCGACAATCACCTGACTGGAGAACGAGGGATGGACTGACGACAGGATTACGGTAATCTGTTTATGAAAAGTTACAGAAAAAACTCACAAAGGAGCGACTTTAGATGAGTGAAAACACCTGAAAGTCCTTAAAGCGTTAAATAATGTTGGAACTAACAACCCACCGCCTCGGGTTCTTCACCTGAGCAGGTGATGGAACACCTGACCACCACTGACATATCATCATCATTATTCTGGTTCTATCAATAGACGATTACATCATGCAGGTTGTTTACATGTTTACCCACCCGTTCCCCTCAGATGGGGCTGGGTTCCACTTCCTTTCGAACCCAACTTGAACCCAACAGTACCTTTCAGACTAAAACCATAGGTAAACCCAACAACCTCAGCCCCGCCCTGCAGGCGTCTGAAGGTATCCGGTTCTCCAGCCTGGAAACAATTACATAAATCCAGACTCTGCTGTTTGGAAGCTTCATCAGATTACAGGAGGGATTACGTTAACTGGATTAGCGCTAGATTTAAACTCTGCATTTAGATTCAAGGAGTGAAAATAATCAGCGACGCGTCGCCGTCGGATATAAAAGCCCGTCCTCACGTCTCTGAGGCAACAGCGACCGAACACTGAGAGCCTGAAGCTCCTCCTCCAGGTACCGGTTGTTTTATTCTATCAAGAAGAAACCCGACGAGAACCCGACTCGACCCCCCCGCTGGTGTACAATGGACCTTCAGATCTTTGCTGTGGTGATTCTGGTCCTGGCCTACGTGGAGCGGAGCTGGACCTCCTGCGTGGTCGACAGCTTCACGGTCAAGGAGGACTTTGAGCCCCAGAGAGTGAGTACACCCCGTAGAGGTGTGTGTGTGTGTGTGTGTTAGCGTCATCCTGGTGTGTGTGGTGTCTCCTGGTGGAACCAGAGCTTCATCCTGGTGTGTGTGGTGTCTCCTGGTGGAACCAGAGCTTCATCCTGGTGTGTGTAGTGTCTCCTGGTGGAACCAGAGCTTCATCCTGGTGTGTGTGGTGTCTCCTGGTGGAACCAGAGCTTCATCCTGGTGTGTGTGGTGTCTCCTGGTGGAACCAGAGCTTCATCCTGGTGTGTGTCGTGTCTCCTGACAGTATGCAGGGAAGTGGTACGCGCTGCAGAAGAAGGATCCTGAGGGTTTGTTCCTGCAGGACAACATCTCTGCTGAGTACACGGTTGGAGACGATGGGGCGATGGTGGCGTCCTCCAGAGGCAGAGTCACTCTCTTCGGGTGGGTGTCGGCTCGTCGACACACCTTCACGTGTCGTCGGCGTGAACGGTGACTGACGTTCTCTCTGCTTGACCTCCAGGTTCTGGGTCGTGTGCGCCGACATGGCCGCCCAGTACTCCGTACCCGACCCCGGCACCCCCGGCAAGATGTTCATGAACTACCAGGGCCTGGCCAGCTACCTGTCCAGCGGGGGTGAGTCTCCCCAGGTGCACACACACACACACACCCTACGCTTGTCACACACACCCGACACGACCTTCTCCCCGTTCCAGGCGACAACTACTGGGTCATCGACACGGACTACGACAACTACGCCATCACGTACGCCTGCCGCACCCTGAAGGAGGACGGGAGCTGCGACGACGGCTACGCCATTGTTTTCTCACGTAACCCCCGCGGCCTCCCCCCCGCCATCCAGAGACTCGTCCGGCAAAAACAGGAGGAAATCTGCATGGCCGGCGAGTTTCAGCCGGTGCTTCAGTCCGGTACGTCGCATCCGGCCCACGCTGAAAGACCAAGCAACACTATTTTAGCCTCCATATTTAAATTTACTAAAGAACTCATTCCTCTTCTCTCTGTGTCAACAGGCGCCTGTTAAATCACTGCCTCATCCTCACCGATCCGAGCAAAGACAGACATCCTCCAAAAACACTGTCAAAAATGAACCGACACGGCCAACATGACATCCAATCCGAAGTAGGATCGACCCCTAACCCCTGACTACGGGAAACTGGTTCAGTAGTTTTTGTGTAATCCGCTAATAGACGCTAAAAACCTGAAACCAATCTGTAAAGGTGACAATAAATTTTATAAAGAAATCTCACGTTGTGTTTTATTCAACAAGCAAATAATAAAAACATCAACAAGACCCGAAAAAATGTAAACGTAACCGCAGGAGTCCACAGATGACAGACACACCCCAAACATGTTTCTATGAGGTTCAATCAAAAACCTAAAGGATGGAACCGATCAGAAGATCCCCAGAAAAAACCAGCTGACTCCTCGTACACTCGCCACGCTCTAAGCGTCCTCCGAGTACGTCTGAGGCAGCGAGTACGGTCCAGGCCGGCCCCAGTAGTCCACGGCTCGCACCCGGTACAGACCCCGGACCTCCAGCGCCGCTACAACACAACAGAGGCATCAGGACTGGAGAACGCGGCGTCGGTTTCCTGTTCGAACGGAGTCTTACCCGGCGAGAAGACAAAAGACGTGAAAATGGTGTCGTGAGCGTTAACTCGGACGAATCCATTCCGCCCGTCAGAGAATTCCACCTCGAACGTCTTGATGCATCTGGAAATAAAAGCAGTCAGGGAACCAACAAACAGGCTGAGGTGGAAACACGACCCGCTGCACGGCGGTCGACGCGAAGACATCATCATCACCTACTTGGAGTGAACGCAGCGATCCGACCAGACGACCAGAACCTGGCCTTTGGTGATCCGGATGAAGCGTAATCCCCCTACCTGAGCAACGAGTCCCACGTGAATCCTCCCGTCTGTTACGTCATCACAACAAAGACGGTAAGAGTTGTGCTCACCTGCGCGGGAACCGATTTAGGTCGAGCACAAACGTGGACGAGGAGGACGGACGGAACCGGCAGCTGGGCCTTCAGCGTCAGGGCGTCGCCCGGCGGAACCTCCCAGGGTCCGTCGACCAGGGGGTCCTGATCCAGTCAGAGGAGGAGAGTCATGAGTCAAACACTCCATGTTAAAACTGAGGGAGTGACGCATCTGTAAGGACATCTACTGTAACGATGATGTCACTACTCTAACGATGATGTCACTGGGGTTTACCTGTACATGCCTGAGGTGTATGAACTGCTGCGCTGTGGGGTAGTCGGGGCGGCCCATGTCCTGCCACACCTGGTACGGGTTTGTCACCTTGTTGTCCATGTAGTACATGACATACACAAGACCTGGACACGGAGCAGGAACCGAGTCACAACCACACCCACAAACAAAGACCTGTCAAGATGGACGGTACAGGAGGACCTCGACATACGAGTCACTTGAGGTACGAGTATCGCTCTGTCCATATTTGTGTTTGAAATATGAGCAAAAATCCGAGATAGGAGCCGTGTCTCATGCAACAGCACGAGTTGGTGGATGGATACGACATCAGTGAGACCGGATCTCGTTCTTTACTACATGTTGGCGGATGGATACGACATCGGCTGATATATGTTGTTCGTTTAGGGCGGTGGGGGCGTTTTTACAAATCTGCAACGGATAAAAATGATTTTAGTTATTTAAATTTTGTAAACTCGGAAACCGATTCAACTCGCATCTCGAGGTTCTTCCGTACGTTCTTGAACGCACCCGTTTGTCCCGCCAGTCCTTTCAGCGACACGATGACATCATCGGTGGCGTTGGCGGTGCTGTTGTCGTCACTGTTGTACAGCAGCACCGCTGCCTGCCAGCTGTCCGATCCCCCCATCACGGCGGGCGTGTGGCTGCTGGCCAGAACTCCCACCGTGTTGCTGCTGGCGTTGAGAACCCGGGCCTGGATCTGAGTCTCTCCTGGAACCACACACGAGGATCCGCCTTTAAAGCCCCGCCTTCCCACCGGAGGCTCACCCGATCGGAGAGGCGGCGTCACCTAGCAGCGCCAGCAGGCCCATGACGGTGAGGACGGGCTTCCTGATGAGCTGCACGTGGGGCGGGTGGGTGTTGTTGACCTGGAAGCGGGCGGTGAGGGTGCGCTGGGTGAAGGGGTGGGGGTGGTAGCTGAGGAATGCGTTGTCGTTGCTCAGCAGGGTGTAGTTGATGGTGCAGTTCGGATCGGCCAGTAGCAGGTCCTGGTGCTGGTGGATCACCTGAGGGAGGGAGCAGGAAGGAGTCAGTGTGGAACCAGCGAGACCCACCGGGGGTGGGGGGGTGAACCCTCCCCTCACCTTCACCACCATGGCAGCGTAGGTCACGTCTGCCCTCCACTCCTGAGGGCTGGACCAGCCCACCAGCGGGTCGGCCTCGTCGTTGTAAATGGGGAGGTGACGGAAGCGGGGGAAGAACTTCTGGATTTCCTCCACCGTCTGGATCTCCCCCAGCAGGATGGGCAAGGAGGAACCCCCTCCCTGAGGAACAGAACCAAGAGGCTTTCAGAAACACGTTGAGATAAAAACTGGGGTTAAACCCGAGTTACGGCGAGGCCACCTTTTTGTGCAAGGCGACGTAGTCCATCCTGACCCCCGTCTCGCCGGTGAAGTAGTTGGTGCCGTCGTAGCAGTGCTGCAGCATCGCCCAGCAGTAAGGCGAGTGGGGGGCGGAATGACACCCGTCTCCTGGACCCCCGAACCTCAGGAGGCTGCTGACGGCGCGCAAACCCTCCGAACAGGCGTCATAGTAGTTTAGAAACCCTGAATGAGGATGAAACGTGAGACGGAGGCGTTCTCGCGGGGCTCAGGCGGGGCGTCCCGGGGGTTTACCGTACCTTGAATCGACATGTTAACGTTGTCAAAGTCGCGGTTGCTCGGCTCGTTCCATGTTTCAAAGTTCCACTGAGAGACGACCCCCAGACCATAAAGATCTGGAAGTCAGAACCAATCATGTAACGGACAGAAATCAGGAACCGATCAAGTTTTCACTTTTTCACGTCGATGAAACCACATAAAGATTCAAGTGTGCTGGTCCAAATGAAACAAACCACAGACCAACGATGTCTGACAGATAAAGTAGTACCTAGGGATACGAGCTATTCAAGACACAAGTTATTTATGGTACGAGTCGTCGTATCCAAGATACGAGTCGTGATTCAGGACACCGCCACGTGCTGGCGGATGGATACAACATCAGTGAGACCGGATCTCATTCTTGTCGGTGGAGTAAAGACGTAGCTCGTGTGTTCTTTTGACTCTTGTGTTTCTTTTCCTTCTTTATGAGTCTTTACGGCTGCTTACCGATGTACCTCTGGGCGATGAGCTGAACCAAATTCCTCCACTCCATCACTTGCGATTTGTCCTCAAAGTCGGTGAAGTAGTTGGAAACGCTGCCCATCAGCTCAAAACCTGACAGTCACAGCGCAGGGATTAATCACTGTACTATTATCTATTGATAAGCGAGTTCTATGAACCTAAAGCGTTTTTTTAAAACTGAAGTCCTGGTAGAGAATTATCTCCACGGTAACCTCTCTAGTTGGACCCGGTTCCTCACCTGGTTGGAGTCCATTGACCCACAACAGATCCAGCAGCTGGTCCAGGTGAGTGAAGTCGTACTGGACCCATCCTGCAGCGGCTCTGGACCATTAGAACAGAACACATCAGCGGTCCACCATGGGCTGAACAGAACCATCAGCTGGAGGCCTACTTACTGGGCCGAGACCAGTTCCAGCATCCAGTGGATCCGGACCTGCTGGATCCCGCTGTGGGGCACCGAACCCACAAAGGCCAGGTTGAGCTGCTGGTCGTGGCTCAGGTCAAACTGGTGGGACTGGTTGTGAGGAAGCGGAGGGCTGAACACACAAACAAGACAACAAACAAATCAAAGCAGAAATCGATTTATTGATTGATTGATTTAGCTTTTCTCTAATTATTTTATGAAGTTGAACGACTTTTCGACTGGCAGCAGAAAAGTCTTCACTGGTCGGTACCAGAAACCAGTGCTCCTCCAGAAGTGGTCCAGGCGTCCAACTGGTTTCCCAGCATCCACCGCGATCAGAGACGCAGCCCCAGAGGTTCCGGTAAAGACGAGCAGCACCGCAAAGACGGAAAAAGTTCCCCGCAACATGTCCACAACCGAGCGTGACCGCCTCACGGCCGCCGCACACGCAACGGATAAAAAAAGTGACGTCACATTAGTCACGAGTTTCAGTTTTCATCCCGCAAAGCCGAAGTTAAAAACCCGAAACACGACTTTTGACGTAGAACCTAGCAAAACACAACTTTGAAAGTCTCGGCTTCCGCATGGAGTCACGTGAGCTTGGTGACGTAGTCCGAGTGCGACAGTGTTGTGGTCCTTTTGAAGCAACTTTATTAGTATAACAATTATATTAAATCAGAATCCTGCGCCAGTTTCACTGGAGAAGTTATTTAAGTAAATAAAATATAAAAATAAAATTAGTTCTGTCCGTCCTGCATTCGTCGCGGTTGCCAATAAAGGGAAGGAAGCATTGAAGAAATGTTTGGCAAGTTTCGAAAAATTTATATTAAAAAGAAAACCAAGTGTATTTTATAAATAAACTTAATGTTTCCTAAAAACTGACTCTAACTTTACAATAAGGTAGAATAATTAGGAAAGGAGTTAAATCAGGAAACTAGATTTAATTATTCAACTTTGCAGAGGTAGAAGAATGGAAGGTTTCACTAAGGAGGAATAAATAATGATCCTGATTCCTTCTACTGATCCGATGTAATAATAAAACCACAACCA
Organism: Antennarius striatus; assembly: GCF_040054535.1. Classification (NCBI taxonomy): domain Eukaryota; kingdom Metazoa; phylum Chordata; class Actinopteri; order Lophiiformes; family Antennariidae; genus Antennarius; species Antennarius striatus. The sequence goes on along the minus strand of NC_090778.1, from coordinate 27,693,486 downwards.
GCTGCTAATGGGACATTTATTAAATTAAAAAAAAGAAAAGTCGACAGAATCAAGAAGGCATGAAAGGAGAATTCACGTCATTTACAGTAAAACTCAAAAGGTACTATTTAACAGTGACAGTTATACACAAACATTTACACAACCTGTACAAATACTTAATTTCCATTATTTTAAAATAACTTAAATAGTTTTCTATGCAACAGTGCAAATCCTTATCGTCTGTGAGTAAGATCATGGCGACGGGGGCTGTGATGAGTTCAATGGCACGCCGTCACACTTTAAACATTGTTTAATGCTTTTAACCAGCAACAGTAGCACCTAGAATTTACGCCATGTAACTCTGATGCCTCTCACACACTTCATTAACGTTGTGTGACTGGACAGAGCCCTTTCTCAATCAAACAGTCCTGAATAAAAACATTTCGGCTCTGGTGTGAAAGGTCAAGGTGAAATTTTCAGACATGACAGAAAAAACATTTCCTGTTAAGTAGCTTAATAGGTTAGAATCACAGTCACCAGAGGATGAACCCCGAAAGGACGGGGCAGTAGTCGTCCATGTGTGTGGACAGTCTCCAGGCATGAAGCAACAAACTGCTGACGCTGACAATTCATCATCTCTACAAGCATCGTCCAGACAGGCGAGGAAAATCCACGCACGCTAGTGGGCCTCACATGCGTCTGTTTACCATGCAGTCGATGCAGAAATAAAACAAAGTGTGACATCACCACACCTAGGAGATTATACAGCAAATCAGCTCATGAAGCACTGGTCACCATGGGCTCTACTGGACAGGAGGCTGGAAATGTGTTGGGTTAAACGAAAGGCAATACAAAGAGGAAATAACAAGCATCAAGTGTGTGTGTGTGTGTGTGTGTGTGTTGTAGAGCGACTACGACTTCTGCTCGGCTCCAGCAGCAGACTGGGCTGAACTCTCGGGTTTAAGGATCTGATAGGTGATGAGGTACTCGGGGTAGGCCTGGATGAAGGAAGGACAAACAACAGATTCTTACTAAACAGGAAAATTCAAGGACTTTCAAGGAAAATAAAATAGAAAATTCAGACTCCTTAAAAACGTAGATTAAATCATTTGCGGACAGAAAATGTTTGACACCCACGACAATCTGGTAAAAATTTATCATATTTCTTTTTTCCTGAGATGTTAAACTCCTGGTACTCTTCCATACTTTGCTAGAGCGTCAAGTTTTCTTTTGCTCACATGAAAAATTTATTTTTTGAAAAAGTTGTGTCACGCAATAAATAATATGAAGTAATAAAGTAAAATTTAAGTAAAAACTCATCCTTCTTTCAGAGAAACAGGATTGAAGTTTAAACCCGTCACTCAACTCTGGACTTGGGTTTAGATTTTGTATTGAAGTTAATGGGTGACATCATCATCAGAGTGGTGATGCCATCATTAGACTGAAGGATGGCTGGAAAATTCTATAAAGGCCTTCTCCTTAAATTTCTCTCCCTCTCCTTCACGTCCTGATGCTGACATGAAGACCTAAAATCCGCGCTGGAACTAGAGAAGCTAATCTGGAGGCTAACAGACATACACTTCCAGCTCGGGGAGGAGCAGGAAGCGTATGTCAGCTCCCGTTGTCCCCCGGGTGGTTCCTGTTTACCTGCTCTCCTCTGTAGATGACGTACTCTGCGTAGGCCAGCCCGTTAACGCTGGGACGACCAATCACGGAGTGGTGTCCCGGGGGGGCGTGGGCCATCTTCATGGCACTGAACTGGAGAAAAGACTTCCCCAAGGTGACTCTGCAGAACAGCATCTGCCTGAGGGTCCAGAGGATACAGAACACGTCAAACCTTGGAAGAAGACGACGTGGAGAGGAGGCGGATCGGGTTCAAGGTCGGGTTACCTGTGGCACAGGTAGCAGGATCGGTCTTTGTGCGTCGGGCAGCCGGTGCCTCCTCCGATGCCGTAAACGTACTGATTGCTCTTAGAGGAGTTCTCCGCAAAGTAGATCCCAGCTCCGAACATTCCTCCAATGTAGGCGTGCCGCTCGTCGAAGCCTTTGTGGATGATGGCGTTGATGAACGGGGAACCTGAACAGAGACGGGCCGACGGATTAAAAACGTTCCCGGTGGAAAGAAATCACACCAGACTGACTGTGGGCGTGGCTACCGTGAAACAGCATGCGCTCGTTGTGATGGTTGTGGTTCTCGTCGGCGATCTCCTTCTGCCGGTGGGTGTAACGTTCCCTCAGCTTCTTGTTGACCACCTTCTGGATCTGTGGGAATCACAACACGTCTGCTTTACGGCAACACTTCTCATCAACACAAAGAAATAGTCCCTGGGTTTTAATCGGGCGGTTCGGACCTTGATGATGTTGTATCTGCTGAACACTCCGCCGGCGTTGCCTCCGTCCCGGTGCTCCCTGATGGTGCTCTGCAGCTGAGGGACAAACAAAGAACACGTCAAGAGGCCCTTGAGATTGTTCGACAGTGTATAAAGTTCGAGCCATCGACCGGGACTCACCTCCTCCTCCACTGACTGATACTCCTTGTCGTCGGGGGCGAGGTCGATCAGGATGGTGCCCTGGTTGGCGCAGTGGAAAGTCAGGTAGGGATTCCCGCCTGAGGAACGACACGAGGGTTATCCCCCACAGCAAAACCTTTCTACAGATCGATGATTCGAAGTCGTTGCTGGTTGTGGATCTTCCTACCTTGCTGTCCGCCCAGCAGCCTCTCCACACCCTTGATGAGTTTGTGTCGGTGGCCGTAGGCGTTAATCCCGATCTCCTTCAGCTCCTCGTGGCCCATGTCAGCGAGCACATCCAGGGTGATCTGGGAAAATTTAACCGTAGTATAAGGATAAGCAGCTCTGGGTACCCTTCAGTTTTGACATATAAACGGAGTTGGTTCCGGGAGGTCATTCGAAAGTTGTTATTTATCAAATTTCAATTTATAATCACCAGAAACGTCAACAGCACACAGGTTATGTTCTACTGGTCAAAACCCTCCCAGCACACCCCAGGGTTTTGTTGAGTTTTTGCTGTCTGTAAAAGCACTTAGAAATGTCTGCCGATGTGATTAAGAGGTTTATGAATGAAAGCTGATTGATTGATTGATTGGTTCCATCCTGACTGGACGCTCTGTTTATAAAACACACATGAGGAACTTTCTCAGTACCTGCTCCCTTTCAAAGATGTCCCTCAGGTGCTCCAGACCCAGACTCTTCATGAACTGACTTATGTTCATGTCCAGCATCGTCACTGTGAGACACGGGTGAGACAAACGTTCATCATTTCTACCAGGCCGCCTGCACAGCCACCTGCACTGAACAGAGATCAATAATCTGATCAATAATTCATGCATACTTTCTCCCTCCTTGCGGTCTGCGCCTGAGGCGCCATCCGCCACTCCGGAGGAGCCGGCGGCGGCAGCGGCGGCTGCCAGCTCTGTCAGTGGCCCGGCCAGGTTGTCGATGCTGCTGGCAGCCGACAGACAAGACGGCGTGGAGGCGGGGGAGATGACTGAGGCGCTGACCACGGTGGCCTGGGGCTTGAAGCAGCTGGGGAGGGCATCCGGCGGCATGGCGTCCATCAGCAGAGCGCGGATGTCATCGGCCTGCAGGGACAGCAAAGAACAAACCTGACTCATCGGGTTCAGAGCCGCAGCAGCAGCAAGAACAACTACAGACAAGGAAACAGAGTAGCTGGTGTCTGTGTGACGGAGGCGGCTACCGTGGCGAGGTCCAGGGCCGTCTGACCCTCCTGGTTCTTCATGGTGGGGTCGGCTCCGTGGGCCAGCAGCAGCGCACACAGCTGCGTGCGACCTTTCTGGGCCGCCTCGTGAAGCGGTGTGAAGGCCCATTTATCGGTGGCGTTCACACACGTGTTGTACTTGATGAGAAGCGCAGCAATGTCCACATGCTGTGAGGATGAGAGGCGCCGTCACAACAATGAACACACAAAAAAGAGAAACACCCCCCCCGTCGATGACGCTAACCCCGTAGGACGCAGCGTTGTGGAGAGGGATGAGGCCTCCTTTGTCCTGGGCGTTGACGTCGGCTCCGTGCTCCAGCAGGTACTCCGCCACCTCCAGGTTGTTGTAGCCCGCTGAGGAGGAGGAAGACAGCCAATCAGAGCAGGATGATTTAACGTTCAGCATCAACGCAATATCAAACCTTTAATTTCTCCCCAACAGGAATCAGAAATTTCAGACACCTCAGAGTTGAATTTTTGTTGCAACACAAAAATAAACAACTGTTCAGATGTTTGAGGCGTCACTGAAGCTAAAAATATGAGTGTCAAAGTCTCTCTTCTGCCCGACACCTCGTTACACAAAAAGCTAGAGGCTAGAAAAAAAATTTTTTTTCCTGATAAGAGAGTCTAAACTTTCTTTTGATGGTTTCACTGTGTTTATAGTCATAGAACTCAATATTTTGTGGGCCTTGAAAGGTCAGTCAAAACGATCCAAAACGCTGCCGTGGGGAATTCTGCTCTGAAAATGATGAAACTAGTTTCCTTCAGTATTTCAGGCCATCTGACAACCATCACAACCACAGAGTTCTCATGACGTTAACGCCTCTGAAGCAGGACGGAGCAACGTCTCAATTATCAGGAATAAAAAAGGTGATTATAAAACAATCTGACAGCCAATCAGCACAAGCCTCAAATCTGAACAACTGGAGTATAGAGGGGATTCAGCTGTTCTCCGGTTAACTCATATGTGGCTCCTTCAGAACAAAGATGATACATGGATAGTTACCTGCGAGGTGAAGCGGTGTGGAGTTGCGACCCTGCGTGTCTCTGCAGTTGATGTTCTCAGGCGAGCAGAGCTTCTGGACTCGGGCCAGGCAGCCCTTCTTGGCCGCGTCCAGCAGGGCGGCGTCACCCCTCAGGAGGTCCTGGATGTCCGTGTCCCCGTCTTTGACCATATCCAGCGGCATGTTGCCGTCACGGTTCTTCTTGGACGGGTCGGCTCCGTGCTGGACAAAAAAGTTTCATAGCACCGTGGGTGAGACTGGTTTGTTCGGTGGGTCAAATGGATTCTTTCCCACAAACTGGGATCAAAACGCAAAACGTGGAGTTCAGTCGTCATCAAATCATTTCAGAGCTTCACAGATGAACGTTTTTAGCAGAACGCAGAAACATTTCACGGGCTGAGAACCAGTAACTGAGGCTCTGATGAACTGTATCTCTAAAAACTTGATCCCCACCTTCAACAGCAGCTTGCAGATCTCATATTTGCCCTTGGCAGCGGCTTCGTGAAGCGGAGTGAATTTCCACAGGTCGGCTACGTTGACGGAAGCGCCGTGTCGGACGAGCAGCTCAGCCACCTCGTAATGACCGTAGGAGCAGGCGTTGTGGAGCGGAACCAGGCCTCTGGAAACACAGCGTGAAGCAGGACGGTGAGACGACGACTAAACACCTCAACATAACTTCTGACAAACAGCAAAGCGTCCTAAAGACGGGTTGGGCACGTCCAGGAACTGACCCCTTGTCTTTAGCGTGGACATCGGCCCCGTGGTGCAGCAGGTATTCAACCACGGCCACCCGGTTGTAACCTGCTGCGAAGTGGAGCGGCGTGGAGTGGCGGCCCTCCAGGTCTCGGCAGTTGACGTTCTGGGGGGTGCAGAGTTGCTACCGTACAAACAGAACACCAGAGGATCAGCAGCTGAACACGGTGTGACAAAATACAGTCGTCCCTCGCTGGAACGCGGTTCACCTTGCACGGTGAACATCAATCTTCCATCGCTAGAAGCTCGACTCTGAAGTTTTCTCCCCAACAAACCCACAAAACGTTCTGCACCTTAAAGGCACCAGCAGTAGCACCCAAAAGACAGGAAGAAGCTAACCACCACACAAAGACTTGGACTTGTGGACATGCTAAAGGAAGGTACAAGTTACACGACTGTCGGGCGACATTATGAAATAAATGAATCTTCGGTTTGTAAAATGAAGAAGAAGAAAATTACATCAGGACGACAGCAGTAATAAGTTTCGACAGAGATGTAAAAAAAGCTTGGAACTGTCGACAACAGGACCATCATAAGGATGGAGTCTGCTTTAGCTTTAGCTCTGTGGATCAGTGACTATAGCAAAAAGAACATAACGCTGGACACCAACATTACCCACACGTAATAATACTACTGGACTGATTTTTCTACTATGGTTTGAAAATGTTAATGTATGAGAAACGTGTAAAAAGTGTGTAGTGAGGAGTTTACAGCCTTAAAACATCTATAATTGTACAAAAATTAAGCTGACTGGTTTGTGGGTTATTTTTAGAAAGTAAGTCCCGCAGTAAACGAGGCACCACTCTAACAAAATATTACATACCACTGACCATCTGACGGTGAGAATCTTTGCTACAGGAGCTAAAAAGTAGGAAGAAAAACTGGACCTACCTGCACCGTTTCCAGATCTCCTGCTTTGGCTGCCTCCAGGAATCTGTAGTCCACGTCTGAGTTACGCGTGGGAACGTTTTCTGAGAGGAAAAACAACACAAAGTCACATTTGACACATCGGTCAAGCAGCAGTGACAATAATTCTCCTTTCCTACAAACAGAAAAAAACACCAAATCTGTGAGATGATTAAATCTAATAATTTGGATCCGCGCTTACCGTTCAGAATCTGCTGCACGGCCTCGTTCCCCATCTGCGCGGCGGTGAAGCCCTGCAGCGACACGACGGACGGGTCGGCCCCGTAGCTCAGCAGCAGCTTGCAGGTCTGGATGTGTCCGGCCAGGGCGGCCCGGTGAAGCGCTGTCTGACCGAGCGTGTCCACGGCGTTCACCTGCAGCATAGAGACATTAGCATCCGGCTCACACATTGCACGACCAACAGAGTGAAAGCGCAGGACGGACCTTGGCTCCGTGTTTCTGCAGCACCTCCAGGATGTCGTTGTGAGCTCTCTCAGCGGCGACATGCAGCGGCGTCATGAAGCTGGAGGCACAGGATCAGGGTTAAAGGTCAAACCTCAGCGGGAGTCTCGCTCTTTAAGAAGTGATCTGATCTGTGGACTCACTCTTTGTTCTTCTCATTGATGTTGGCACCTTTACGCAGCAGCAGCTCAGTCACCTGCTTCCTCTTGGGGTGGGGGGAAGCCACGGCACAGTGCTAGAACACACAGCAATGGATTAGCAAGCTGGAAGCCCAGCAGGACAAACCTGATTAAATGTCAACATGATGATCAAAAAGCCAATCACACAGAGTGATCGTCAATAATCACACAGAGAGGTGGACACGACGTCAGCTTTCACCCCCCAGGACAGTTTTATCGCTTTGTAGTCATCCTCCTTCTAATTGTTCTCTGCTCAAGACTTTACTACCAGGGGACCCAAACCCACCGCAGACCGGCCGTAATTAGAATTCCTCAATGAGTTCAAACGGGTTCTAGTTTTTAAAAGTCAACTTGAACCCAGTTTATTAGAGCAAGATTAAAAAACCCCCAAAACAATCAGCATTTATAATCAATGAGATGATGAGCTCTAGCAGTGTTAGTAATAAAGTAGTACCTTGAGATACGAGTTATTGAAATACGAGTTTTTGCTCTGTCCATATTTTTGTTCGACATACAAGTAGAGATTGCGGTACGAGTCGTGTTTCTGGACACCGGCACTAGTTGGCGGATGGATACAACAACAGCTGAGACCGGATCTCGTTCTCATTGGTGGAGTAAAGACGTAGCTCGTGTGTTCTCCTGACTTTTGTGTTTCTTTTCATTCTTTATCATTGTTTACTTAACTTATATATAATCAATTATACACAGGTGAAGTCTGCATGATTTTAGTTATTTCTCATAGGTAAAAGTTGTTTTACTTGGAAGCTCAGTCACAGAATGGATTCAACTCATATCTCCAGGTCCTACTGAAGGTTCTACTGTATTACTAGTAGTGCTAGTGAAATTAGTAGTGGGATTGGTTTCTCACCAGAGCCGTCTCGTTGGTCTGGGGATGCTTGAAGCTGATGATCTCCAGAGCCAGAGTCTTCTTCACTTTGGCCATGTCGGCCTCGCGGGCGGCCTGCAGCAGCGAGTGACCTTTGAACTCGTCTGGACAGAAGACAAACAAAAGCAGAGTGAGCGGTGTCGCTGCTCAGCCTTCTGTTCTTTCTCCCCGTCACGTCTCTCGCTCTGGACTCACAGGTGAGCCTCTCTTTCAGCTCTGGCGTGGGGGCCATGTCCACAGCGCTCTTGCTGTGACAGTTCAGGAGGGTGGGGTCGGCCCCGTGGCTCAGCAGCAGGGAACACACCTCCACGCGGTTCTTGGATGCCGCCTCGTGGAGAGGAGTGAACTGCCACAGGTCCATGGCGTTTACACAGGCTCCGTGCTGCACAGACAAGAGTTACTCCTGGTGACGGAGCTGAACGTGAGGCGAGGGCGTCACGTCGCCCCACCCCGCTCTACATTCAGGTCAACATCACAGGGAGACATACGACAATGTGAATGCGTTAATGAGGGACTTTAAAAGAAGGTCAAAATAGTTCAGAACGTGTCACAAATAGGATTGACGAGAAACTTTTGTGGTTCGAACTGAAATACCGACAAAGTGAACAACTTTTTGGGAAACGTGAAGAATAAACAATCTGAATGAATTTATTTAATTCATTGGCTGCCAGCGTTTTGTAATCGAGCTCCTTCGACAAACTTTCTCTGACGCTCTGGACTTTTATCCGTGTTTTTTTATTTTTTTCTTGACCGATCCCACGATGCTTTGCTCAGAGCAACACCGTGACCTCATCGCTCAACTATGAGGTCTGACATGCACATTGTAAACTGGCCTAACTTCTCCATCTTCCTCTGATTCTCCATCCTCTGTTCCATAACTAGATCAGTGATCGTGACGATAAATTCCATGATTAGAAGCCCGATTTTCAATGACAAGCTCCGCCCAGCCCTTCCACTGAAAACTAGAATTGACATCTCTAGATGGCAGCCAGTGAGTTAACGACAAATTTACTGGAAAGTGACAAGGATTTACCATTTATCAGAACCGCCTCGTATTGTTTATGATTCATAACGTGTTACAGCGGCTGGAGATCCTGAATCAAGTGGATTGTAATCCACTACATCCGTGCTGGCTTGTCCTTGATGCATCTTCACTATGGTCCAGGACACATTAGAGCTCAAACCGCTAAACGCTGAGGTCATATGTGACCCAGAATGAGGTCTGAGGGATCTGATCACTCAGGAAGGACGTTAATACTGGAGCTGAACAGTGAAACACGATCCTAGCATGTGAAACATCAGGTGCGTCTTACTTTGAGCAGAAGCTCTGTGACCTCAAAGTGACCGTAGGAGCAGGCGTTGTGAAGTGGAACCAAACCCCTGCAGAGATAAAACCCCGGTCAGAGACACAAATCAGGACTGAAGACCGCCGGGGGTCCGACTGGACGGGCCTCACCCTTTATCCTTGGCGTGGACGTCGGCTCCGTGCTGGAGCAGGAGCTGGACGATGCGGACCCGGTTGTAGCCGGCGGCCAGGTGGAGGGGCGTGGACTGGAAGAGAGGAGCGCTTGTTAGTGGACACAGACGGCCGGCTGGTCTCACCGCCTCCGATGGCCATGACAGCAAGCGGCTGATTAGGGCCAGAAGCTGCGTGCTACGCTCAGCAGGCTACACTCTGTGAGTTGCAGATGAATGGCGGTCATGATGATAATGCAATGTCAACAGAGACTGTGGGCAAGTCCAGCGAAAAACTTTGAATTTGCTGTCGATATTGTGTCTGACCTGAGCGAGTGACATCAAGCAACTTCATTAATCAGCTACATTCACTTCCATCCGGCAATGTCAGCAAAATAAATTAACCTCCCTGGATTGAGGCGAAGTTTGATGAGGTTAGATGAGAACGAAGAACTGATTGTGCAAATGTTAGACTGTTAGAAGTCATCAGCTGGGAGGGATTACGACTGGGTGGTGATAGTTGGTTCCGAGGTTAAGATTTTCTTTTTTTTAAATTAAACACGGAGACTCTGAAGGAGAGCTGGGCGATAATTCCACTTGGAATAAGGATTTAAATCACAAACACTCATAATGATGGAAAGTCAGGTGAAGAGTCTTAATCTGTAAGATATTTCTGTACCTTTACAGTTAAGAAACTTCATGACATTTCACCAGAAAATTCAAACTCCTGTTATGAATGAAGGTGACGGAACAAGACCTATCAAACCCCAGCCGTAATATTAAGATGCAAAGATGCTTCAATGAGCAGGCTGAGCGTCTCTCCAGAGCTGTTAGAGGATCAAATCAAATGCTTTCCTTCTCAGCCACAAACAAACGTTAGTCTGAGCAAAGCTGCAAATTTAACTCCAGTGTTGACTATCCAAAAACTCCAGCTCAGGTCAAGCTTCCAATCAGGAAGGGATGTCATTCAGTTCACTTCCCATGCAGAGATTTGATAGCAAACTGTTAGATCCCAAGCAACAGTGATAAAAAAAATTAAAAAAAAGGTCAGATGGACAAATCACAGAGGCATCATTCAGCGTGGGACGACACGAGCAATCAAGTTGTTACCATGGAGGGTAGCAGAGCGCTAGAAGGATGAATGCGGTCCATTCATTAGCACATAGCAACTGATCCAACGGGGAGGAAACACAAACGCCACAGACACACGTTCATGACTTGCTTGACAAAATGCAGACAGGCAGGCCTCCAGGCATGCATAAGTAGTGATCATCTAAAATCAATGCATGGAAAAAACAAAATATAAATCCGATTGGTGGGACGGGTGAGTGATTGGAAGGAGTGGAAGGAGGGGTGAGTGTGCAAGGAGAGGACAGACGCTGGAGGAAGCAGGCAGTGGATATTTTAAACTCCTCTCCGAATCCAAAGAGATGAGTCTTCACCGTGATACCAACACAACACACTCCCTCAGACACACACACATACACACACGCACATACACACACTCTCAGACAGACACAGAGGAGCATCAGGCCAGGAGACATGAGTGACCCGCACACCCAGGTCCATGATGTGGAATTAACAAGTGACAGCCAGCTTATTGGTCAAATAAAACAATGGATTAAAGGAATGAAACGAAAAAAAATCACAACAGTGCATCAATCAAGTGGCCGTTATCAAGTTCGACTTACCAGCATTTTTTGGGATGTTGACTGATCGACAAATGTTGCCAGAGTCACACAGAAAACAAAACGAAAAAAAAAAAAATTACAAACAATTTCTATTTACAACAATTCTTTCCTTCCTCCTAAAATTAGACATGTTAGAATCAAACATATGACTACATGTGACCAGCGAGGGTAAAAACCTGGATCTGGTTCTTTGTGACTTTGTGAAAAGGAGAGAGTGGGTTAATGGTGCCTTTCTGGTTAAATCCCACGTCAAATATACCCTAGAATACTGGTTTGGATCATGCAAACTAGGAGTGTACTGCAAAGGAGGCTGGGAAGGAAAAATACTTTGACTGCTGTGGAAGAAATAATGGTTAGAAGTGACAGAAATGAATTGATGCTCAGCTGCTGTTAACGATAGCGAATCTGTGTGAATACGATTTTACATAAATGAGACTGATCTTTATTTTCGAACCATAAATACACTTCATGGCAGAACAGGAAAAGCACGACTTAAGTCTGGTGAATCTAAAATATGACTCTCCCTGTGGAGGACATCAGATTGAGCAGGTAGTGTGTTTTATTTTCACATTCAACTGTGCAGATTTTGAATATAAAAAATTTATGGCAAATGAAAAATCAATTTAGTGTTTCCAGAGCTGAGAAGCTCCACAATTCCACACTTAAAGAGTTTCCTGTTTGGTGTAAAGATGCCTCTGATCTATCTGTCCATGTTTCTTAAAGATCTGATCAGAAACTCTTCTTCTGATTCAGAAAGAGGCAGGTAGTGTCATGTTTACATTTTTTAGCTTTTCAATTACTTTATGTCCTTTCGTAAAAACGATCTCTAATCCTGGAATTCTCAAAACACTGCTAACATGCTAGCCTGTTAAGGAGCTGTATAATAAAACAATTCTGACACTCATGATCTCTCACTGGGGTTTGAGATTTTTTGAATCGTCTCATGTGAAGAAAAGCAGGATACCTCGGATCTGACGGGTAGAATAACCCTCAGGTGTTGGAATGACATGAAAAAACAAAAACGGACGCATAATCTAAATGCTTCTTAACCTGTGAGTAATGATCGACGACAGCGACTGAGTTCTGTAAAGACGACTTACTACACAGAAAAAAAAACATTAGGATGTCAAGAATTGAAAAAGCCTTACTGCAGCACAGATAGGTGATTATGGGGAGCATGTTCTGCTGAAAAATGATGTAATAAAGAAAAGTGTTGCCTGGATGAATCCTACAAAAATCCACATGGATCCAAATGTGTGGCAGAAAAACAAAGACAACACAAAAATGGATGAGTTAAAGTAAAAGCTACAGATCAATGAGGCAGTTAAAAGGAAAGGTGAGGCATTCTGATGACGTCACTCATGCATTATAACAGACAGAAAACTGTCGTAAGATAAAGCAGTTTGTTTACATCGACTCTCTTTACAGCCTGATGCCCGACTCAAACTCTCAGAACTAGAAACACATTACAGAGATTCTGCAGCTGTCAAGTGTGAATTCACTCGTGCATCGTTTACCTTACGCCCATCGCTGGCATGGCAGTTGACATTTAACGGAGTCAGCAGCGCCATCAGTTTTTCTTCATTTCCACTCCTGTAATTATAATCAAATGAAGTTATTAAGTTAAATATTCCACGTGAAATTCCTTATTCCTTAATCTCAACATTTTTCCCCAAGAGTTCAGGGACAGAAAAACACAAGTCTAAAGTTTCTGATCTCTGTCGTCTCCGGTTGTTTATTAGAACACAATGAACAAAGAAACTTCACCCAACTACATGAACGTGGGGGTAAGTGTATGATGATTGGGCTTTTGAACAGTCCTTCAAAGCTAACTAACCACCACTGAAGCTGATAACGCAACCATAAACTGGTGTCAAGGCAGTTTCTCTGACTGTAGGTCAAACTAAAACCACTCATTTGTTCGACCCTCTGGTCAACATGACCGCTCAGACAGACACTCACCTTGCTGCTTCCAGAAGTTCATCCTTCTTGTATTCACCTGGATGAAAAATAAAACCAAGATGAGAGCAAAGTTCACGACTCGCTGTCCAATGAGTTCAAACATTAACTGTAACCACCCTTGTTTGTTTTGTACTTGATGCATGGTGACGTCTGTGGCAATCATTACTGGGTCCTGAACTCCTGTGAGGAGTTTCCTTCATGTTTACACTGTGAAAGTCATTATATTCTACTTTTGTAAACTGACATACAACAGAGACCGACTGAAGCGTAGCACTCTGAGCAGAGCCAAAACAGCTTATGCTCTCTTGTGATGGTTAGGATAAGAGAGATGAGCAGCACCGACACTGACCTGTGAGAACAGCTTTTGCTGAAGGATCAGCGAGATCCAAAGCAGATTTACCATCAGTGTTACGTATGTTTGGATCAGCTCCGTGTTGGAGTAACACTGAGAAAAAAAGAATTGCGGAGCAGGAAGACCTGAATTTAGTCCTTCTCAAAAACTTTTGTCAATAAAAACAATAAAGTGGGACCCTTACCAATGCAAACGTCTATTTTTCCCTTGATGGCAGCTTCATGCAGTGGGGTGTAGTTCCAGTTATCTCTGGCGTTGGGGTCTGCGCCTTGACACAACAGGAGGCTGACAACTTCAGCATGGCCAAAAGAGCAGGCGTTATGTAGGGGGATGAGTCCTCCATCATCCCTGGCATGAACATTTGCCCCCGTCTGCAGGAGGTGCTCCACCACATCTTTTCTGCCAAATCCTAAAAATGGATCAGAACATAATTTGAGATGCACATACACTACAGCCAACATAAATACGTGATATTAAATGCTAATATTAATATTATTCAATTATGATACAATCCTTTCTGCTACGCTGCTACAGCAGGGTGTAGATACACACAAGTACTGCAGACTGTATGAAAGCAACTGAGCATATAGAACCTGCTGGATTTGTTCCTTCAACGATTAATTAAATTAAATGCTTATCACTGTTAGCTAAACGGGTGTGACCTTTTTTTTGAAATACTGATATGACGATTTAAATTGAGTGCAAAGCTGGTTTCCCTTACAAGTGCGCATAGACTGCATTACATTCAATACAAAACAGTCCATGTGGTTGTGTGATACTGTGTCAAATAGCCATCGCTACGCTTCTTCATTAGTAACCAGCCACTTACATTTTAGTTTACTTTAACAAACCAGTGTAAAAACGGATTGTTGACATCATCAGCATCGATGAGCATAATATAAAATGTTTACATGGAGATGAGAGGTGTTACGTAAACTATATTAAAAGGTATGCATCAATAGAATTCTGGGTTCGAATTATATTATTATTGCCATGTTATTATAATTAAGACTTTGGGTTACTTTCACATAATTCAAGCATAAACACACAATGTGTCCATTAGCGGTTAAGTTTGTAATTAGCATATTAATTATAATAAGCATCTCTATAGCAATGTTACGGCACTTGCTAGCTATGACGACGTGTTGGTTGACATTAATAACACGTTCGTGAGCCTGTTATTACACAATCATAATATGACAAAAACAATCGCGATTAAGTTGTATGAATGGTTCGTTTAACTTTATAACAAACTGTCCATACTGGATATTTGTTCTTGTTATCGTAGCATCAGCTAGCTAGTTGTAGCCGTGTTGACGAGCAGCGTCAACTAAACTTGAGTTGTCCGGAAGTTACGATATAAACAAACATAATGTGACGTATGCTACACAAACGCGTCAGGATTTTGTTTTAAGTCAAAAATATAGTTGTCGCAGTGTGAAAATCTGTATTATCGTAACATTATCTCACTAGCTGTCCCTGTTTACTGCATCCGATTAGCTAATGCCAGCTAAAGTCGTTAGCTTAGCTCATCATTACCTGCTGCGAAATGTAACGGAGTGGATTTTCGTCCGGCCATGTCCTTCGCGTTTACGTTCATGGAGTCGACAAGCCTCTTCACTCGGGACACATCCCCGTTGCGACAGGCCTCGAACAACTCCCTGAACGCCCCGCCGATGCCGCTGCTACCGTCGGTGGGACTGGTGGCTCCGGAGCCGGGGCTCGACACGCTGCTGCTGCCGCCGCCAGAGGTTGTTGTGGTGAAGCTCGCGCTGCTGGCGAGGACCGGGGCGGGGAGGTCCGGGGAGGCCAGAGCCATCTCGATCCCGACGCTACATTCCCGTTCGCTTTCCGGGGGCCCAGCAGCCGAAGCCCCCAGAGCCATCGGCGGAGAGGCCGGTGGCGCGACCGAAAGCGAGCTGTTTCTCGGCGGAGACTGTAGGGTGTTTTGTTGTTGCTGCTGCTGCGAGGAGCGACGAGGCACCGCCATTACAGCAGCTATAACGACAGAAACAGCAACTCCTCCTTTCCGGTGAAAGTGATCGCATTTCCGGTCAGCTGTTGAGGGATTAAATTACAGGATCAATATCCTGCAATATCAATATCAACTCGTCTGATCTTCAGTCTGCGATCAGGACACGTGGTGCCTTGCTCAGTGGCGCCGCGGCGGTGCTCGGGGGTTGGGCTGATTTTTTTGCCCACTAGGGACTCGAACCTGCGGCTTCCGGTCCCCAGCCCAAGGCTTGGTGGGCTGAGCTACTGGCGCCCCCTGTAGGCGGCTTTATTTTTCCGTAACACAACAGTTGAGTGAGCGTGTTTGTGGTTTGTATTGCAACACATTTTCAATTCGAATTTGTGTTTAGTCCCAATAGGTCGATGAAATGGATGATAGTGAAAAAGTGAAATAACTATCTCTAGATGAATTTTTACTGAAGAAAATGAATCCAAGCATGGGTATAAAGATTTTTATGTAGTAGAGACAAAAAAAATGCCCAAAATCAGCTCATGGCTCACTGGACAAGAAGTCCACCCAGTGTTCCATTACAACTTGCCAGAGTGCAATCATCGCCAGGGCAACAGTTTGGAGACAAAAAGTAATTTATCATTTATTTAATGCATTTATTTAATGCATGGGGAGGTAAGCACCTGGTAGGAGCAAAACCCTAGAAAAAAATTAAATGCAGAACCAAGAGATATTCAGAGAAAGAAAATAATCTACCCTGTGACACAGGTCAGGGGAATGATCCCATCTGTGGAGAAAACCCTGCAGATTACAAAACTTTTGTAAAAATCTATCCAGCTAGGTGTTAGCAATGCCCGAGATGTGAATCATAGGAATTGCTTTAGTTTGAATACTGTACACTTCCATCTATGCAGCATCCCTTTTAGCTCAATTCATCTTTAAAGACCTCTAGTTTTAGTCAGCTCCATCCACCTGAGGACAAACACCAAATTAAACATTTAATGTATTAAAATGAAAACATGAACTGTAAATGTTACAAGTTTTATTTTATTAATTCAACACTTCCTGAGTGTATTGATACAGCTCAAGTCAACAGCCAGGAGTACAAAAGCCTTCAATGATACCAATTCTTCTTTGACCATCAGCTGAAGGAGTCAACTTGTGTGGTTCCGAGCTTCGTGAGCTGTTCACGTGAAATAAAGGAGCATCTTTCAGTCTGTCGACATTTCAAACAGGGACTAATTGGATTTAACAATCAGGGGCGATGAACTTTCTAGAAGCACTTCCTGTGGACGATGGAGGGACCGGACTCATCGTACTCCTGCTTGCTGATCCACATCTGCTGGAAGGTGGACAGGGAAGCCAGGATGGAGCCGCCGATCCAGACGGAGTACTTCCTCTCTGGGGGAGCGATGATCTGGAGAAAAGGAAAAGAAACTGAGCACCTAGGCTTCAAGTTGAAGTACAAACTTTGAGCTAATGGATCTGATTTGCATAAACTATCAAGTTACAGAGTACAGATTACCGTGTCAACAAACTGCTTGCAATTCTCATTCACTCCAGTTTAAACATGACCCACTTCCTAAAAGCTTCATGGGGCTGTAAAAGAAAAGTGACCCCACCTTGATTTTCATGGTGGGTGGAGCCAGGGCCGTGATCTCCTTCTGCATACGGTCAGCGATGCCGGGGTACATGGTGGTGCCACCAGACAGCACGGTGTTGGCATACAGGTCTTTACGGATGTCCACGTCACACTTCATGATGCTGTTGTAGGTCGTCTCATGGATGCCAGCAGACTCCATTCCTGAAGACGCAGATGGAACAAGACATTTCATATTTGTTGCACGTTTGGTAACAATCAGTGAAATCAAACCACAGTGAAAAGGAGACTGCCCAAGTTACCCACCCAGGAATGAGGGCTGGAAGAGCGCCTCGGGGCAGCGGAACCTCTCGTTGCCGATGGTGATGACCTGTCCGTCAGGAAGCTCGTAGCTCTTCTCCAGGGAGGAAGAACTAGCTGCTGTCCCCATTTCACTTTCAAAGTCCAGAGCCACGTAGCAGAGCTTCTCCTTGATGTCACGCACGATCTCACGCTCAGCTAGAGTTAAGACATACAAGTTAGAACCGCAAAATAGAAAAGAACTGGATTCCCTTTGGACCATCAAACTCCACCTGTGGTGGTGAAGCTGTAGCCTCTCTCTGTCAGGATCTTCATCAGGTAGTCGGTCAGATCTCTGCCAGCCAGATCCAGACGGAGGATGGCGTGAGGAAGAGCGTAGCCCTCATAGATGGGTACGGTGTGGGTGACACCATCTCCAGAGTCCATCACAATACCTGTAGGGAGAGAAACACTGATCAGTTATCAAATTCTAAGCTGCAGTTCCACTTATGGCCACTAGGTGATGCCAGAACTAAACGGTCAAGACTGAGGTACATATGAATGGCAGAAACTGATGCTCCCAAAAGTAAAAGGAAACTTGTACAGAATGATCATCTAATTTCCTGCATGTTAAAAGGTTGGAGGTCTCACCTGTGGTACGACCAGAGGCGTACAGCGACAGGACGGCCTGGATGGCCACGTACATGGCAGGACTGTTGAAGGTCTCAAACATGATCTGGATCAGACAGATGACAGGTGTCACTGGAGAACATATCAACTTCAGACCTGCACTTGCAGTTCTTGAATTTTACTGATACCCAGTTTAATTCAGTCACAATAAACCAGGAATCGGTTCTATACACACCTGGGTCATCTTCTCCCTGTTGGCTTTGGGGTTGAGGGGAGCCTCAGTCAGCAGGACAGGATGTTCCTCAGGAGCGACACGGAGCTCGTTGTAGAAGGTGTGATGCCAGATCTGCAGGACAGGAGAGGGGATCATATAATCAGTAAGCTCCTGACCAGACTTCAATGGAAAGATTAAGCAAACGACAACCCCAGTGAGGATACAATTTCTTGAGGAACTCTCCCAACATGTAATAGTCACCTTCTCCATGTCGTCCCAGTTGGTGACGATGCCGTGTTCGATGGGGTACTTCAGGGTCAGGATGCCTCTCTTGCTCTGGGCCTCGTCTCCCACGTAGCTGTCCTTCTGTCCCATTCCAACCATCACTCCCTGCACACAAACGCAGCGTTACGGTCATTCTTCACCTTGGTACATCATTTCCAGTGAGGACACACGACGTCTCCATACCTGGTGTCTGGGGCGACCCACAATGGATGGGAACACGGCACGGGGGGCATCGTCTCCGGCAAACCCGGCTTTGCACATGCCGGAGCCGTTGTCAACAACGAGAGCAGCAACATCTTCATCCATGTCTGACAGGAAACAACAAGTCATGTGATTATTCTCTGCAGAACCCAACGTGACACCATTAAAGCGTTTCATGATTTTTTCCCCCCTTAGTTTCGTTTCTCACCACCCAAAGGAACAAGGAGTGATTCAAGCTGGCTGGCAGTGGGTTCATGTTCTGCTTGAGTATCACTCCAGGTTCCTTTTGAGCTGGAAGAGAATCGACTGAAGAACGAGTTAGAACTGCAGTCTTTCTTGATTCCTTTAGTTCAGATGTGGTTTTCCAAAAAAAGATTGTCAAAGATTCTTGACAATAAAGAGACTCTTGTTTACGAGTGTCAACAAGCAGGACCTGCTTGGAGTAGACGTAGATATTTTCTTTAACATTACTAAATTATTGTCAAATCCAACATCAGATCTACTGCTAAAGTTTCCAGCTGGCTAATCTGAACCCTCCAGGTTCTACAATCGTGGCTTCCGGCAGCAACGCACTGGGAGACTTCCTCAGGGCGTGGCAACTCCCCAAGTCGTCCAACCTGTTCTACGTCTTTAAAAACCAACACTTCAGGGCATTTCAGACAACCCGAGGCGGATCCAACTCCTCCTCTGTTCTGCAAACCCGCCGCCCACTGAAATTATGCCATGACAGCGGTCAGAAGGGGAGACGAGGTTTTATTCAAATTCAGGAAGAGGAAGCAGGAGTAAGGACGAAGAGGAGCCCCTCCCTCATGAAGGAAACTCAATGAATTAGAGTTGGTTTCATCAATTCGTATTTTGTTTCATCAGTTACTTTTAATCCAAGTAATTTCTCTGAATTCAAGCATTTAAATGTCATGAATTTGCCACTTCCTCTTTTCTTGTGCACTCAGAAGGAAATCTCATTTCCTTCTGCTTTTGAGTTGGTCCTGCTCTCGTTTGTCAGGGCGGGTATCCTGACATTACAGATTTGGTTTAAACGGAATATTCTTCATTTTAACAGCTTGAAACGTCCCGTTAGACTGCTGTGAAATTCAGATTTAAATATTTTTATAAAGTAAAGGAAGTACAGCAGTTCTTATGCACGACTGTGACCAAGAACTCAAAAAAGGAACCTTTAAGATTTCACTTAAGGCCTGGAAACTGGTTTGAAATGTTTACCAAGAAACTGAAAAACTTAACGAGCTTCAAAAGACTACACATGGTATTTAAAAAGCTTTGAAACATCGCATATGTCACAAGTCTGACCTGGAGATGTCTTCTTTGAAATAAACTCTTCTAATTAAACGTTAAAAATTGGCAGAAACTCGGTCGTACCTGTGCAGGTGAGTGTCGGGTGTGTCTCAGGATGAGGTCTTGCGTGTCTCTCCGTGCCCAGCTGTTGTTGAATGCAGCATCATGAGTCAAACCGCACCGCTTTTATCCCAGCGAGCCGGACCGTTGGCGTTGTCCATAAAAGGTAACGTTCTCTCAAATTGCGCTCTGATTGGTCCAGGTGAGCAGGATACATAATGTGACAATCTTCGGCGCTCTGATTGGCTACGGCGGCCATCCGTCAGGGGAATGTCCACGGAATCGGTTCCTGAGGCGTCGTTAAGTTCGCCAGAACTCCACCGTGATTGGTCCGTCATACCGGAAGTTTGAGACCTGATTTGTGTCCGTGGAGGTGACAGCAGTTGTTTTTCTTCGTGTTTTCTGGCGCTGTAAGAAAGAAAGCAAATAAAGTTTGAAGTTTTTGTTCGTTCATCATGTACGTGATTTTTTAAATCTCCATGTGGTGTTCAAGGACTAAAAGAAAAACGAGTTGCACTACATAATTGTTCTACCTGAAACTCACACAGGAACATGTGGAGTGGTTTCACTTTGACTGTAAGATGCAGACCCTCCTACACGGTGCTGTTATCATTATGTGGCGTTCAAGGGTAATAAAACTGTGGGAATTTAAATAGAAGTTTGTTACAAGTGAAGTTCATACTAATAAACAAGGAAGAAGTGAAAGTTGGTGTTTGTTTTCCATGTGGATTGGTTGAATGTGTGTGTGTGTGTGTGTGTGTGTGTGTGTGTGTGTGTGTGTGTGTGTGTGTGTGTGTGTGTGTGTATAAGCTTGCATCATTTTATAATTCTGGTCAACCACAGCTGTTTTTTTTCTGTTTGCCCACAAAATGTCTTGAAAAGTTGTCAACAGATTTTGGCGTAAAATTGCACCAGAGTGGATCTTGACCCAAAGACGACTTGAATACTGACATTAATTTTCTTCTTAACTTTGTTTTGTCACGACGATCCAACATCTTCCAGAGAATCCTGGACATGGGTTCTAAAACCGCTTTGCCCCCACAGCTGCAATTAATTCATGATTCAGGTATTTTGTCGTATTTGCTAATTCTGACCTCATTCAAGTATGTTGGAAAAATGAATTCCACTCTACAATTATAGTTATCATAGAATACAACATGAACAAGGCAGTCAAAGACTGCAACATCCCGCGACCTACCCTGACCTACTTTCAAGGTAGGTCGGGGTCAAAGCTTCAGGGTAGGTCAAAGCTATGCACTAGCTTTGACCATGGATCAAAGCTAGTGCATAGGTATATCAAAGCTTCTGCTTTGATCATAGATCAAAGCTAGTGCATAGGTAGATCAAAACCCTAGCTTGATCTACCTATGCAGTAGCTTTGACCATGGATCAAAGCCAGTGCATAGGTAGATCAAAGCAGTATCTTTTATCTATGGTCTTACACACACTGGCCTTCTCCCTCGTCTTTCTATCTTATCTGGTTCCTGAGTGTACGAAAGTTGAAACTTGACCTTGACCTAGTTTTTCCAAGGTCAAGGTCATTACCTAATGTGCTTTCTGTTTCATCTTTCTATCTGCAAGGGTTGTGAAGATATTTGGTGGACTAACGAACGTACGCACGGATGAATGGACGGACGGACGACACATAAAAATTTACAATTACAATTTATCACCGCTTGGAAGTGGGATGTAAAAATGGTAGAATGATAAACATTTTAAAACTAGGTGATGAAGACTCAATAATTTGTTCATCTCACGTGCATAGCTGATAAAGAGTTGAATTTTCAAAATGAAAAGTAAATAAATGAAATGCTTAAAATTCCCAAAACCTCACCAAGGACATCAAGTGTAGAAAGGGGTTTCACCCATTCATCCCTCTTCCTGACATCATTAAGGTGTGCTTTGCCCCATAGATGAGATGAATAAATATTAATCTCTTCTTCAACACTGATGGAAATTTCCGAAGGCTTCCTGCATGCATTTTGTGATTGTGAATAAAAGGAATAATGACGATGTCTTCATCTTGGTCGACTGGAATTGATGTCGTAAGAAAAATTCAGGAGACTTCTTTCAGAATGATCTCTTCTTTTTAGACATACGTGTCTGTTTCATATAAATGAATCTTTTTAACTGTGTGAGTTTAGTTTTTAATCATTTGTGGTGAATAATTTTTGGTTTCAACATAATATGGGAAACATTTTTAGAAAAATAGACTTTGATGATGTCATGAAGTGAGGGATTATGGGAGTTGTTGTCTTCAGGCAGACATGTCCCCCGAAAACTTCACGTTTTTAGGATCAATTCATCAACTGTTGCAATGCACTGACAACGCATCTGGATTATCTCCTCGCTTCCTGCCCGTCAATCCTTTGGTATCGGCTTCAGCAAACCCCGTGACCCGCAAACGGTTTGGAAAATGAATTAATTTTATAAACTAGAATAAGATATAAGCGTTTCAACATTTTTGACATGTAGACACATGTAACCACACGACTAAAAGAACAGCACAATAAAGTAAACATGTGGAATTGTTCATCTTTGAGGGGCCTCAAGCAAAAGATGTGATCTCAGTCACTGATTTCAGTGATTCAAAATTATTGGGAAATATTGGAGTTTTACTGAAGTGATGACTCAGTCTAGTTCTGCATGTCATGCATGAACTGATAAAACTCCTGGTTGCTTCTGGGGCTAAACTGACCTGTGGGGCCCCTGGTAAGGCCCCCTGACCCCCGTGAGGTGTGGGGTTATAAGAGGAGTTCAACACCTCAGATTGAATTTATAAAGCCAAAGATTCAGCATAGGTCACCTGTGAACGTACGACCTATAGACCCTCATCTAGCCCACTAATCCAAAAACACACGTTTTTACTTTTAGTTTAGGAAATCAGGAATCAAAACAAAAATTTAACACTTCTGAAAGCTGCAGAACGGCTGTTTTTGTTCAAAGTTAGTATCAGTCATATGGAGATGTTTTAAGTCTAAGTGTCCCTTCATTTACCAACATTATGAATGTGTAAACATGTCAACAATTTGAATATATACCCCACAAATATATCATCATTTCAGATTTTATGGACACGTATAAATTCTGGATCTGCTGCGTCTTTCGACCTTTAACGGGAATTTCGGTTTCCTCATTCTTGCATACTAAAATAGAGTTTCCGAGGTTGCGGACATTTTAAAATGGGCAGATTCTTTCAGCTCCACAGCCGGGGTGGAGTTCGAGAGGTTAACTGTTTACTATCAGACATAAAACACTTTTTTTAAAAATTTATTTCATTGAGGCCTAAAAGCTCATTTTAAATTTTGCTCAATGCTCCACATTGTAATAAACTTCATTTTTTGGTTAAAATGTGAATTATGGAGGTGTCAGTCAGGCCTTTCATTCTGTAGCAGACGTTACTCGTCGTCAGTCCTGAAGTGAGCAACAGGAAGTCCTCGCTCGACGTCTGTGGTTTGCGTTTTAGTAAATCCTGCAGATCGTTACCAACAACGTGACTTTAAGGAACTGACTGCTCTCTGTTACAACATTCATTCTCTTCCCTTGTCCTCTTTATAATCTCTCGTCTCATTTAATTTATTTTATATCAACTTATTCACATGTAAATCCAAAATGAGTTAGCCGTTTACAATTAACTAAAAAGGTGTCGTATATAACTCTGTCCCCCAGTTCAGAGGTAAAACACAGCATTTGCTTCGATTTGTAGTTTTATTATATCTGCTGCATTAAAATCCTACCCACAGCTTGGTAGCACGATGCTAACCTGTTGCCCTGCTAACACCCTAAAGCCGATTTCAGCATCACATCACTGACTGCGTTTGCCTACTTGTTGACAGTCCTGCTTCTGACAGGTCAGAGACTTTTGACGTGTTCACACGTCCATGATGGATGTCGATTTAAACGATAATATTTCTGTCAAGACGAGGTAACCCATGTTTCCAGTTACACATGTACGGCATCTGTGAAGGGATGTAGAGAAGCACCGGAAGATTGAATCATTTCCTATTCTTCAGTTTGGGTTTCTTTTTGTATATTTTTACATTATAAGATACCTTCCTTTGTTCCCTCCGTGCTCTGATGATTTATAACATCAACGAAAGCTGCTTGTGAATAGTTCTACTCTGTTCCTGTCATTGTTTCCACACCCTGAACCTGTACTGACATGTTTCTTAATGACAGCCGCCCCAAGCTCCTCCATCAGCGAACCTCTTTCTTTAAAGATGTCAAACAACTCCTTTTTAGGAAACAACATTAACGTCTCTTCCCTTTTTCACATCTCACCCAACCAAACTTTTTTTTCTTACCCAATTCTCCTTTTCTGATTTGAGGAGGCGGTCCTCTCCAGGTGTGACCACGCCCCCTGCGCGTCACACTGAAGTGTCTTCTTCATGAGTCCTTCTATGGACTTCATTACAGCTGAAGTTCCTCCTTTAGACACACAAGCTCCCGCAGAGGGAGTGACGGGAAGATTCAGCGCTGAGCTTCAGTCAGATGTCTTGAAAACCTGAGTTTTACTTTAAATTAAAATTCTGACGGCGCGCGGCTCCTCTCCTTAAATGGGCGTAACCTGGAGCTGATGACACGCCTCCTGCTACTGCTTCAGTTTTACATATGAGTTACCTGTTTTGCAACTTTATTTACTATATCTCCACCTATATATTTGAATAAGCTCACTTGAAAACCTCACGCTGTCACGCTTCCGGCGTCTACCCAGATGGCCAGACCATAACGCCGAAGCAGCATTTGTCTTAGTGTTCGTCTGTCCCACGCACACTGAGTCGTTACGGCTTTTGTCAGACACAGCGGTTTGTTTTCGTGTGACGGCGAAGAAAAAAAAGGAAAGAAATTTTGATATTATTGTTTTATTATGGAATTTCCATGGGTTCCCACTAGTAATCATTATTATAAAATTACGCCGTAAACACAAGAAATATGACCTTAGGCCATCTGTAGGGGTAAATTTGAGTCTTGCCCACTCAAACAGAAGTTAAGCAAATTTTATTTGTTCAACCAAAATTCAAACCAAAATAATATAGACTATACCAGAAGCATTCCTGAATTGTGATTGGGTGGGCTGTTGAAGCCCGCTTCCCAGGTCATTCATTCTTATAGTGAATGTTGGACTACAAAACAAAAAAACTTGTTCAATGCTTTTATGTTGTGTGATTTGTTCTGTGATAAAATTTCGAATTATTATTACTTTTTATTCTCAGGTACTCTGTGGAGAGCTAAGTAAGACTTTTGTTGTATAGGGAAACGTATTTCAGTACTGTATATATGACAATAAATATCTTTAAATCTTGAATTTGTAATTTGACTTAAGTGACTTCCAAAGCTTGCTGTGTCGTGTGTTTTTAAAAGCCTGTAAACAAGCTTAGTGCTGCTTTTAGCGACGCTGCAGGTGCCAAAACAACGTTACATACATGCAGGATGAATCGCCAGTTCAACGTCAAAAAACTCCAGACAGAGGCCCCGGATCCAAAGAGGCCAGTTCAAGTCTGAGGAATTAGAAAATTTTTCATCAAATTATTTTATAGCTGACCCAAAGTGACACTGAGTGCGGCAGCTTTACTGTGTTGAAGCCTGACGTCACCCTATTGTTTGCAGCCCTGACCCATCATCAACACCCCGCCGCTGGGTGGAGTCCAAATTGTCCACATTCTCTTACTGGTTCAGGCCTGTTCAGGGACATGGAGAAGCATTTTGTCTGCTAAAGACTGATGCATGTATCGCCATGAAAATCCATCCGGCTGAAGTAAACATTCTCCCCATTCTGGTTTTCATGATCAAATGTGATTCGAAGGTCGAAGGTTACACGTGAGTCCTGAAACCTGACCCGAGAACCTTTTATGACACAGGCACTGTTCCCCAAAACAGTTACGATACGGTTCCCGCGACACCCCTGAATTCAAAATTTTACCCAGACCTACTTGCGTAGGTCAAAGATCAAAGCTTGTGCTCTGGCCTACTTTCATAGATCAAAGCACTAACTTTGATCTATGGTCTTACTCACACTGGCCTTCTCCCCCATCTTTCATTGTTATCCAGACCCTGAGTGTACAAAAGTTGAAATTTGAAGTCGACCGAGTTTTTTCGAGGTCAAGGTCATCATCTCATTTTCATCCCCTTTGCCGCCCGAGTAATGTGCTTTTCGTTTCATCCTTCTATCTGCAACGGTTGCGAAGATGTTTGTTGGACTAACGGACGGACGGACGAACACACAAACGCTGACAATTACAATACATCACGGCTTTGAAGTGGGATGTAAAAATGTGTTTCAACAGTGACTCTTTTGCACCCTCTACAGGCAGTAGAGAGACGGTGTCAAAATGTGCATGTGCTGTGTGATACAGACATACACACACACAGTATACACACATGAAGAAGAAGAGAAAATTAATGATGAAGGAGAACGGATCCTTGCTTTCGAGGCTGCCGTGATTGATTGACAAGGTCGTGAGCTCTGGGTCACGATCAAAAGGACAAGATCTTGGATACAAGCAGTTAGAGATAGAAGACCTCAGTCACCAGGGAGGAGCTCAGAGTAGAGCCACTGCTCCTCCACGTTGAGAGGATATCTATTTCGGATGCCTCCTGGGGAGGTGTTCTGAGCATGTCCTAAAGGGAGAAGGTTTTGGTGAAGACCTAGTATATGATGAAAAGACTACGTCTCGGCTGGCCTGGGAATACACCAGAATCCCCCGGAAAAGCTAGTAGAGGTTGGCATGCTTGCTGAGACAGTTGTCTCCACAACCCTGCTCTGGAAGATGAAGATGGATGGATGGGGGGATCTGGAGTGTACATTCTGAGCTTGTGATGTCCCACTTTGACATTGTGGATTAGAAGCAAAAACCTTTCCTGCTATTAGGTAAGAATAACCAACAAAGAGAGAGACACATCAACACTAACACAGGAGATTTTATTGGGAAAGATCAATAAATTGGTCTGGTGATAACCCGTGACTTGGGACTCCTGCATGACTCAGTTTGGATCTATACCAACAGTTACAAGATGGACCACACCTGATGACATTTATGGTGAACCAACAGCCTGAGGAAGAATGAAAGTTATTTTTGTTTTAACCCTGAGTTTGTGTTAC
The DNA here is from genome assembly GCF_040054535.1 of Antennarius striatus. NCBI lineage: Eukaryota > Metazoa > Chordata > Actinopteri > Lophiiformes > Antennariidae > Antennarius > Antennarius striatus. Next base: position 27,666,498 of record NC_090778.1, on the reverse strand, counting down.
CGATATATGAGAGCACACAGACAACTGACACTAAGATGTTGTAAAGAAAGTTGTTAAGAAATCATCGTCCAGTACGTTTTCTGCAGCACCAGTAAAAACATCAGTTCCAGGACACATGATCCAGTCTTGTGTCATCGTTGGACAGTTGTGTCAGACGACGAGGAACTTCCTAGAAGCACTTCCTGTGGACGATGGAGGGACCGGACTCATCGTACTCCTGCTTGCTGATCCACATCTGCTGGAAGGTGGACAGGGAGGCCAGGATGGAGCCGCCGATCCAGACGGAGTACTTCCTCTCTGGGGGAGCGATGATCTGGAGGAAAGGAAACTAAGCTGAGCATCGATGGTTCGAGTCGAAATACAAACTTCGAGTTGATGGATCTGATTTCCTTTTGCCAAAATATTTGACAGATTTTGTTCTGACGGAGGAAAGAACTGACAACTCATCAGTAGCTCTGAGATTACAAACTAAACTTTTGAGCAGTTACTGTCATCAAAGTTCACTTTAACAAATGTTCTACATCGTAAATGTAGTTTCAACACAACTGGCTTCATGGGGCTGCATCAGGAAAGTGAACCCCACCTTGATTTTCATGGTGGGTGGAGCCAGGGCACTGATCTCCTTCTGCATACGGTCAGCGATGCCGGGGAACATGGTGGTGCCACCAGACAGCACGGTGTTGGCATACAGGTCTTTACGGATGTCCACGTCACACTTCATGATGCTGTTGTAGGTCGTCTCATGGATGCCAGGAGACTCCATTCCTGAAGACATAAATGGAACAAGACATTTCATATTTGCTGCACGTTTGGTAACAATCAGTGGAATAAAACCACAATAAAAAGGAGACTGCCCAAGTTACCCACCCAGGAATGAGGGCTGGAAGAGCGCCTCGGGGCAGCGGAACCTCTCGTTGCCGATGGTGATGACCTGTCCGTCAGGAAGCTCATAGCTCTTCTCCAGGGAGGAAGAACTAGCTGCTGTCCCCATTTCCTGCTCGAAGTCCAGACCCACGTAGCAGAGCTTCTCCTTAATGTCACGCACGATCTCACGCTCAGCTAGAGTTAAGACATACAAGTTAGAACCGCAAAATAGAAAATAACTGAATTCCCTTTGGACCATCAAACTCCACCTGTGGTGGTGAAGCTGTAGCCTCTCTCTGTCAGGATCTTCATCAGGTAGTCGGTCAGATCTCTGCCAGCCAGATCCAGACGGAGGATGGCGTGAGGAAGAGCGTAGCCCTCATAGATGGGTACGGTGTGGGTGACACCATCTCCAGAGTCCATCACAATACCTGGAAGAAGAGAAACACTGATGTAATCAAGGCAGGGAGCTGTAAGTACCATAAATTCCGATATAGAAGCCACTACTTTTTTCACGGGCTCTGAAGATTTGGTTACACAACGATACAGCTAATCTCTAGATTTTAATGGCTAATGGCCTCCAGGGGGCGCTCTAACTAGAAGCACAACAATGAGAAAGATACGTAGGTGGAAGAGATAATGCAGGATCATGTGTTTTTGGACATCATGCACACTCCTTACGATGGAAAACATGAGGAAAGCCATATGATGCAGCTTTAAATGAAAGGAAATCAATCCGGATGTTCTAGTAGGAAACAGCTACTGCATGTAAGCTTGGCATCAATGCAGACGTTACATTTAGTCTAATTTAAAAAGTGGCAATCAAAATTTTTAAAAAATCTTCCTGTGTAAATATCTCATGTTTCCACACCTGCGCCTTACATACAGGGGTGTTCAATAGTCTGGAAATTACAGTAAATCACATTCGAAGCTTTTACTTGACCAAGTGTGAAAGTAACGAGAAGACCCTTGTCTCCAAGTATCAAGTTCATCGAAACTTGATGACTAGTTCTATATGTTCAGGTGTTAGACAGGTTGGAGGTCTCACCTGTGGTACGACCAGAGGCGTACAGCGACAGGACGGCCTGGATGGCCACATACATGGCAGGACTGTTGAAGGTCTCAAACATGATCTGGATCAGACAGATGACAGGTGTCACTGGAGAACATATCAACTTCAGACCTCCAGTCACAATAAACCAGTGGTGAACACACCTGGGTCATCTTCTCCCTGTTGGCTTTGGGGTTGAGGGGAGCCTCGGTCAGCAGGACAGGATGCTCCTCAGGAGCGACACGGAGCTCGTTGTAGAAGGTGTGATGCCAGATCTGCAGGACAGGAGAGGAGATCATATAATCAGTAAGCTCCTGACCAGACTTCAATGGAAAGATGGAGAAACGAACCACAACCCCAAATTCTTGAGAAACTCTCTTCCAACATGTAAATGTCACCTTCTCCATGTCGTCCCAGTTGGTGACGATGCCGTGTTCGATGGGGTACTTCAGGGACAGGATGCCCCTCTTGCTCTGGGCCTCGTCTCCTACGTAGCTGTCCTTCTGTCCCATTCCAACCATCACACCCTGCACACAAACGCAGCGTTACGATCACTCTTCACCTTGGTACATCATTTCCAGTGAGGACACACTTTACGTCTCTGTACCTGGTGTCTGGGACGACCCACGATGGATGGGAACACGGCACGGGGGGCATCGTCTCCACCGAATCCGGCTTTGCACATGCCAGAGCCGTTGTCAACAACGAGAGCAGCAACATCGTCATCCATGTCTGACAGGAAACAGCAAGTCAAGCGATTATTCTTCAGCAGAACCCAACCTGACACCCCTGAAGCATCCCATTATTGTCACACCACCATTATTGTCCACATGAGCATCACTCCAGGCTCCCACTATTTACTGAAGATCAAGTCATAACGGTTCCAAGAACTGCTCATGTAATAAGTTGTTTTGGTTCATTTCTCAGGGTTCTTTGAATAGAAAAGAAACCCTCCAATTTTCATTTTAATTCTTCAGTCCACACTGGAATGCCAGTCTTCCTCTGGGCGTGGCAGCGTCATGTCAACCAACCTGCTCGACTTAAATCCTGACACAAACAAGTTCAGGCCGATAAGACTGTAAACTGACAACCAATAGTCAAATTATGTCATTTCGGCGTTCAGAGAAGATGACTCATGTTTTACTCATATTCAAATGTAAGAAGGAGGACTCTAAGCATGATGTTTTTTGTGTTTGGACGGTTATTTCTGTGGCACAAAATGCTTACTTCATGAATTTGAGATTCAGACTGTCAAACTCAAGAGAAAGAAGAAAATAGCAAGGCGCACAAACCACAGACAGACCAAAGTTGGTATCATTACACATTGAGAAGAAAAGATAACGTAAACTGAATTGGCGTATAACGCGAAAGCACGTTGTCAATGGAGCCACACCTAAACTGTAGGCAACGGACATCCCCAGAGCGCACTGGACACACGGTAACGTTAGCGATATATTAGCGGTAACGTTTCGCTTAAAACAGTGTGTTTTCTTGATAAATATTCGTGAGAGGACAATCTATACCTGTACATTACGTTCGAGTAAAAGAACACACAGTTAATTAAACCACACTCATCCCTTTACTCTTTGTCAGAAGAGTACTTCAAAAAACGAATTATCTTCCCTTATGCCAGTTCGTAACGTCTCGAACACACGTGTCAAACTCAAATGTGGCCCGTCACATCATTTTATGTGGCCCGCAAAAGTATAAAAGGTCAGAGTGTCTAAAGATGAATAGGTCAAAAGTGTGCTTTGAGCAAAACTACATTTCCAAAAATGCAGTAATTAAGCCCATTTTAACACTGATCAAAACGTTTTGAACGAAGTTGTCCTAATTTATGTTTGATGTTTGTTTTCTGTGCAATTGCAATGCTTGTAACTTGAATAAGTAACAAACATTGCAGTAATAAATGCAATAATAAGTAATAAGTAACTTAAATAAGTAATAAATTCAATTATTTAGCATTAACGACTAGTTAAAATTATTTTACATTACAATGAGTTACATTTAGTTACATTTGTAAATTACATCTAGCCCTTTGAGGACAGCCATTATACTGATGTGGCCCTCGGTGAAAATGGATTTGACACCCCTTGTCTATACAGTGTTATTTGCACCACAATAACCAGACAAGAACTACAAGTTACAGTTGGAGGTTAACGGCTGGTTAATCAGTGTGTGAGAAAGTCAAATTCTATAGGGGATTTGTGAAGACAGGAGCTTCGTTTGTGTTCTTGTTCAGTTTGGGCTGTATGCCTGGTCCCTTTTTAAACAATTTTTACATCTTATTTTGTTTTCGGAAGTATTCATTAAAACAAAGACCACTATAATGAAGAATTAAATACACTAAATAAGTTTTGCTAATAGTTATGTTGTTAATAGTATTCATTTTGCATGCATAAATCATTTTTTTGTATTGTTAGGAGCAGTGATAAGCAACAAGCCATATGTCTTATTTGCTTAATAATAATCGATTACTGAAACAATGGATTAATGCAGCTCAACTTGAAATCGTAACGCCCGTGTCAGAAACATGATGAAAATCAATTCTTCAACATTAACATTAAAATGAGTGGAACAGCATCCTACCTGTGCAGGTGATTGTTGGGTGTGTCTGAGGTGAGGTGTTGCAGCTGTCTCTCTTGCCCAGCTGTTGATTGCAGCACCACACGCCAAACCGCGCCAGTTTTATCAGCGCTCGCCATACTTCTTTTGTTGCCCATAAAAGGTAGCGTTCTCTGAGCTTGCTCTCTGATTGGTCCAGATAAGGTGGATGCTTAAGATTCCATCGATTCAAGTTCTGATTGGCTACAGCTGGTATGTGTGGAAGGGACACTGAACCAGTTCCTGAGGATTCCCCTTCAGGGTTCGTATGAATTCCACAAGAAGAAAATCGTTATGTTGATCCCATCGATGGTGGCACCTGCCTTGTTCTCCTGGGGTGTGTGTCTCTGGGTTCTCCAGTATCCTACCAACATTAGAACATGCATGTCAGATACATTAGGATATGTTGGAACAAGGTAGCCAAGATGCTCAGGATGATCCTGCTCTTTGTGAGACATTCGTGCGCCACCACAAAAAAGATTTGAGTTATATTTTCAACCTGGCAGCTTCTCAGTCTAGGTACTTGGCTTGGGAACACAGTCCGTATGGACCACCATACGGACTATGAACTGGTCGCTGGAGAGGTTTTGGTTTACGTCCCTGTCAAGGTTTCCCCGGTAAGGGCCTCTGTCTAGTGTGGAGTTATTCTATATTATTCTACAACTGAGTTGATCTATAAACTACATATATAAATAAAAAAGTTTAGTGATTAAAGTCTTGTTAAATTTACGTCACATGTTGTGACTTGGCTACAAAAATAATGTACAAACTAACCGTAGCATGTTAGTAAGATGGTAGCAGACGACAAAACAGGTTTACGTTCTGCTGTCAAACTTAGCATTAACCTCACTATAACGCCTCAAATGCGACAACAGGAATTCAAGCAGTTGAAAAACTGGACGAGCAAGACCTTTCCATGCAAAAACTGAGTTGGATGATCAGCTGTTCACATCTGAGGTCAGCGTCTACAACCCCATGCAAGCTTCATTCTGTGAACACATATCCCGTGTAGCGTCGCAGAGGGACTGGAGCCCATCCCAGCTGACTACAGGGAGAACATACGAACCCAACACAGAAATGTCCCAGGTCATCAGAAGGATTCACATCCAGTACTTTATCGCAATCCGCTGGACCACCATTCTGCCCAACTGACGGAACATATTTTTATGTTTACTGTGTCCTGAGCCATCAGGACCATGTAGATAGTTAACAGGTGTGGGCTTGGAATTGAGTCTTGGGGAACACCAAATGTTATTTTTGTTTGCATTGATGCAGTTGCCTATAGACACGACCTTGAAATAAAATTTAATTCTCTTAATGCCCTGACAGAAAGTCCCACCTAGTTTTTCACCCCGTCCTGAAGTATGTTGACACCAGTTTTGTCGAATGATAAAAACTGAGATTCAATAATACAGAGACAAACATTCTACAATTGTCTGTGTTTAAGAGGAAGTCTTTAAAGATCTTAAGGGCAGTTTCACAAGAAACAGCAGCACCTCTGTGAAAGTTTGTCTTTTTTTTGGTTTTGAATTGAGAAAATCCTGTCAATCAGGACCAACAATGTTACGTCAAAGAACCAAACGTACCTCATTACAACATTCAGTCATCTCATCTAACCGGTTCAGGATCTTTCTCACAGCTTCCGAAATTTTGAACTGGTCTGGGGTCTTTGTCGATGAAAGAATCACTGCTGGACTATTTGATCTTATGTTGTTTTGACTTTTACACATTTATTCTGTGCTGGCCTTGTGTTTTATTCGCTCTTAAGTGAAAGTCTTAAGTCTCTGAACATAGGTGTGAAGTCAATAATATTTAATGAAATCTGATTAGCTTCAATTGTAAACCAGCAGCTGACATGAGTCCAGCAGATCTTGATGAAACTTGCTTTTCTTTGTTGCCGTCTTCGAAATTTTGAGGTTTTTGGTGTCATTTTCAGCAATGTTTTCTGCAAAATTATGAAGGTTTAATGAATATTGGGAGTCTTCATTGCTATAAAATGGTAAAAGTGTTCAAAACAATTTTAAATGGGACTGGCTTAAGGTAAAAGTCACCATAAAGGTAAAATTAAAAAAAAAAGCAGGACAAAGTACGACAAGATAAAGAGATAGTGAAACACTTCGTAAATTTTGGAAGAAATCAGGTGTGGCTGGAAAACCCTCTAAGTGATAGACCCAGACTCCCGCCAAGGAACCTACTTTCTTCTCTGAAGAATTGCTATTTGGACAGGGAGGTGGATCGAAAGAAACTTTGAAATCTCAACCTTACCAGTTCTCCGGAACCAGACTAGGTTATCTCCAAGAGTGTTGAAAGAGCTGTCCCATGTTGTATCAAGCCCATTTTCTATAATATATCTGTCTTGGTGAAGGAGGAACTGAGTCCAGAGGCAAAGCTCTCGATTTACCAATCAATCTACGTTCCTCTCACCTATGGTCATGACCAAAAGGACAAGATCATGGATACAACCAGTCTAAATTAGTTTCTTAGAAATGTAGAGATAGGGTGAGGAACGCAGAGTAGAGGGGAGAGGAGCCAGCTGAGATGGTTCAAACATCATTTTTGGAGACCTCGTGGACACCTCTCTGCGGAAGTGTTCTGGGCACGTCCTCCTGTCCTATCATGAGGAAGCCTTGGGGGAAGACTTAGCACATGCTGGAGTGACTGTCTTTCAGCTGGCCTGGGAATGCCTTCAGATCCCCATGGAAGACCTAGGTGAGGTGTTTGGGGGAGACGGAAATATGGGCATCCCTGCTCAGACTGTTGCCTCCACAGACTGATGGAAGGACACAGGCTTAGTATATTTATATATATTTATTGTTGCAGGATTTTTGGAGTTGAAAAACACAATCTGCAGTGACCAACAAAACAAATAATTACAGACAATAAAACAGTGCAGTGAACATCAGACTACATTCTTCATACTTCACAAACAGTTCTGGTTGAGTCACAGCAGTAACTGAATACTGACCATTTTAAAACAATTCAATTAATTTCTCAGAAATTTCTGTACATACAAATTAAGTGCATCTATTTTTATATCACAAAGCTTTTACAACTCAAACAATTGTTCCAGTGTTTGGCTTCGATGTAGTCCAGAAATAATTTTCAGATTGTTCAAGTCATGACAATGGCGTTGCCATGGAGATGTGCCAAGTATTTTCAGTTCTTGCATTTCTGAATTTCTCGTCTCAAATGTATTTGAATGTAATGTCTTTCATTATCCTGGTCCACTGCTGCACAGAAGCGATGCAAACTAGATCCACATACCGCTGCCAAAGCCCCAACATCCTTTGTTTTACCGAATGCCCCACCCCGCAATGATGTTTGTTTGGATGCAACAATTACAAGATAGACCACAATGGATAAAACCACTGACGAACCAACCAACAGCCAGAGAAGAAGAGAAAGTTACTTTAACCCCGAATCAGTGTTAGAGAGTCATGAAAAAGAAAAAGAAAAAGAAGGTGTGCCAAATTTCATGGAGTTTCACTTGAGAGACGGAGATGTTTGTGGAGATTTGTTGACATCTAGTTTAACATGAGACAAGGTAAAAGATCTGGTCCAGCTTCTTACCATGGAACACTGCTAGCAATGAAACTCAGGTGAAGCAGCTATTCTCATTTCCTGTGTTGTTGCTCTTGTCCATATCCTGCTCAGTTAATTTTTGTCAAATTCGTGGTATCATCGTGCAGTATGTTTTCTGCTGCACTGGTAAAAATATCACTTCCTCGACACAAGATCCTGTTAGATCGTGTCCGAAGGGGAACTTTCTAGAAGCACTTCCTGTGGACGATGGAGGGACCGGACTCATCGTACTCCTGCTTGCTGATCCACATCTGCTGGAAGGTGGACAGGGAAGCCAGGATGGAGCCGCCGATCCAGACGGAGTATTTTCTCTCTGGGGGGGCAATGATCTGGAGGACAGGAAAGTGAGCACAGATGCTTCAAGTCCAAATACAAACTTTGAGCTAACAGATCTGATTTGTTTCATGCCAAAATATTAGAAACATTTGGTTGACGGAGGAAAGAACTGACAACTCATCAGCAGTTCTGACAATGAAAACTAAAATTTGGAGCATTAATGTTCAGTTTAACAAATGTTCAACATCTTAAATGTAGTTTAGACACAACAGGCCTCTGAAAAGCTTCCAAGGGTTGCGACAGGTAATTAAACCCCACCTTGATTTTCATGGTTGACGGTGCCAAGGCACTGATCTCCTTCTGCATACGGTCAGCGATGCCGGGGAACATGGTGGTGCCGCCAGACAGCACAGTGTTGGCATACAGGTCTTTACGGATGTCCACGTCACACTTCATGATGCTGTTGTAGGTCGTCTCATGGATGCCAGAAGACTCCATTCCTGAAGATGCAGATGGAACAAGACAATTTTATGACAAAATCAGTTATATCAAACCACGATGAAAATCTTCCATGAGATTTACCAACCTATAAATGAAGGCTGAAAGAGCGTCTCTGGGCAGCGGAACCTCTCGTTGCCGATGGTGATGACCTGTCCATCAGGAAGCTCATAGCTCTTCTCCAGGGAGGAAGAACTAGCTGCTGTCCCCATTTCAGCCTCAAAGTCCAGAGCCACATAGCTGAGCTTCTCCTTAATGTCACGCACGATCTCACGCTCAGCTAGAGTTACAATGACAAAAAAGTTAGAAATACAAAATGGATAAGAACTGGATTTCCTTTGGACCATCAAACTCCACCTGTGGTGGTGAAGCTGTAGCCTCTCTCTGTCAGGATCTTCATCATGTAGTCGGTCAGATCTCTGCCAGCCAGATCCAGACGGATGATAGCGTGAGGCAAAGCGTAGCCCTCATAGATGGGTACGGTGTGGGAGACACCATCTCCAGAGTCCATCACAATACCTGTAGGGAGAGAAACACTGATCAGCCATTAAGTTCTAAGCTGCTGTTCTACTTAAAAAGATGATATCCAAAAAGTTCTTGTCTTCAGCTACGGTTTTACAAATGGCCGCTAGGTGATGCTCCAACACAGCATAAGGCTGAATAAAATACATGACGTTCAGGTCTGTTCGGAAAGATGAGGTGTTGGACAGGTCGGAGGTCTCACCTGTGGTACGACCAGAGGCGTACAGTGACAGGACCGCCTGGATGGCCACATACATGGCAGGACTGTTGAAGGTCTCAAACATGATCTGGATAGGACAGATGACAGGTGTCACTGGAGAACATATCAACTTCAGACCTGCACTTACAGTTACTGAATTTATCCGACTATGAAATTAACACATGAACAGAAGATGAAGAATTAAACCACCACCTGATGCCCAGTTAAATTCAATCATATTAAACCAGGAGTCAGTGGTGAACACACCTGGGTCATCTTCTCCCTGTTGGCTTTGGGGTTGAGGGGAGCCTCGGTCAGCAGGACAGGATGCTCCTCAGGAGCAACACGGAGCTCGTTGTAGAAGGTGTGATGCCAGATCTGCAGGACAGGAGATCATATAAGCAGTAAGCTCCTGACCAGACTTCAGCGAAAAGATTAAGTGAACCAGTGAGGATACGAGCGGCTGGGGCTGAAAGTTTTGAGAAACTCTCTTAAACATGCAATCTTCACCTTCTCCATGTCGTCCCAGTTGGTGACGATGCCGTGTTCGATGGGGTACTTCAGAGTCAGGATGCCCCTCTTGCTCTGGGCCTCGTCTCCTACGTAGCTGTCCTTCTGTCCCATTCCAACCATCACGCCCTGCACACAAACGCAGCGTTACGGTCACTCTTCACCTTCGTACATCCTTTACAGCAGTGTTGCCCAATACGTTGATGTCATAGGTCGCGTGGATGGATTGCATTGCGTTAGTAAAAGAGCTGTTGGCCTATCATCCATCCCGGCCATGTCCACTTGATTGATGTACAGTGCAGCCAGAGATCACTCCTTTCGAACACATGTTGTCACCATCATCGAGTAGCTAAATCACACACTCTACTGGTCAGACTAAAAAATATTATCTTGTTTGCAGCTTGTTAAAACTGTTTATGAAAGTTTGTCTAATAGCAGATCTTTTTGACCATCATTTTGAATGTGGCTCTCAAGCAAAGAAAGTGATGGCACCACTGCTTTCCAGTGAAGTCACACTTGACAAGTCCGTACCTGGTGTCTGGGGCGACCCACGATGGATGGGAACACGGCACGGGGGGCATCGTCTCCGGCAAATCCGGCTTTGCACATGCCAGAGCCGTTGTCAACAACGAGAGCAGTGATTTCCTCATCCATGTCTGACAGGAAACAACAAGTCATGTGATTATTTTTCAAGGTGACACCCCTGAATAATCCCATCACTGTCACACCAAACAATCCTGTGTTTTCTAGCAGGAACTGACCGTTCCATTTCTCACCACCAAAAGGAACAAGGAGTGATGCAAACTGTCTGGCAGTTGGTCCATGTTCTACTAAGCATCACTTCAAGTTCCTCTTGAGCTGGAAGAGCATTGACTCAAGAACGAGGCGGAACTGTTCCAAGAACTGCAGTTGGTCTTCGTTGACTGAAATTAAAGGATTTTCTCAAAAACAACATTCTAAAGAGTGAAAACTCCTTTTTTTAATGTAGTTATGAAATTTTGTTTGTTCCTCTAGGCTTGAACCTCCACCTCCTGTTTAGTTTAATTCATTGGACCGCCAACATTGTCAAATGAGTGAGGCAGATCAGATCACTTTTGTTCCACAAACACAAATTGTGAAATCACATTGTCAGAGATCAGAGGAGGAGACCAAAAGTTTGGTTCCAAAGGAGGAAGAGGAAGCAGCACTGAGGAGGAGGAGGAGCAGCCGCTCCTTCAGGACATGCCATCACATCTTTCATTGAGGTAAAGGTGTGGTTGTATGTAATGCAGTTTAGTGGGTCATCCTCTCCTGGTGAGCTCATGGGTGACGGGATCTCACGAATCTCATTTCCTCCACATATTGAAGTTGTTGTTGCCCAAATTTATGCTAGCGAATCTCATTGCTGATTCAGTTTTTAAACTGCTTTAAAAACAGGTGCTGCTGGTAAAGACTTATCGTTTAGGTTTGTCAGTATTTGACAGATTAGGACCTGGAAATCATAACTTTCATAAATCTGATATACACATGTTAATATTGGTGCAACAAGATGTATTTTTTCATTTCAACAAGTTTTTATGGTGTTTCAGTAAAAGGAACCTGATTTTCTGAAATCAGAGAGGTTATTTAAAACCTTTAAAACGTCACCTGGGTGACATAATCTTTATAAACATGATCTATAAATGTCCTTACTGTTCAAAATAAAAGATAAAACATCAGGAAATTGCATCTTACCTGAGCAGGTGAGTGTCAAGCGAGCGTGGGTGAAGTCTTGCGTGTGTCTCTGCTCCGGTTGCCAAATGCAGCAGCGACACCTGAACGCACCAGTTTTATTGACGCTCCGTGGTGGCGCTTTGGTGATGTTATCCATAAAAGGTAACATTATCTAAATTAGAGCTCTGATTGGTCCAGGTGTGCAAGATCAGTCGGATCGCGCTTTGATTGGTTGGCACTGGCATCTGTCAAGGGGAAGAGCTACAGAACCAGTTCGAGGTTTTTTTATTTCATTAACTTTATCTAAAAATGAATAATACACAAATCGTGTTCAATGAACATATAATATTTAGCAAGGTATATGATGCAAAAACATTAGATATGTTTAAATAATTTATAGATGATACGGATATTTAAAGTGTTTAAAGCCTTTTTGTTCAATGAACTCTTGATTAATTTTATAGAGGCCAACATATTATTATAAAGATGTCTGAATATAGGTTTTTGCGTCCTATATTCAGATTTATGAATATACTTTGGCTGCGTTCAGACTGCAGGCATATCGGATGCCAATCAGATTTCCCTCCATATCTAATTTTTAGGGCTGACCCTCGACACTGTGATTAGCAAGTGTCCGAATGCGATATTGCTCTGTTCAGACCTGGGCTACATTATTGGCCGATCTGACGTTTGGGCGGAGGGGTGGTTCAGTGTATGTTACATACACTGAAAAGCAACGGCAGCAACAGCAAACGCGAACATGAAGTTTTGTTACCTTAGTGTATTGGTGGTATCACTGTCTGGTAGAGGTGGAGAAAACACACACACACCAGACATTGTCATCTTCTTCTTTCATTATTTACTGCTCCGTAATGCACGACGCTCTTCCTTCTGGGGCCTCGCTCTTGCGTCGCGTACAGTGACATCACGGACCACCGTATCCGATTGGTGTGTTTGGTGCTGTTCAGACTGAGACGCATCTGTCCATATCCAACACGAAACTACCTCCCGAATGTGGTTTCAAATCAGATTTCATGTGGTATGTGAGTGTTCAGACTGCAGATGAGACATCCAATATCAATCTGGATGGACTACAAATTGGTATTGACGACCTGTCTGAACAAGCCCTTAATCTGTGATTCTGACAGATGTTGGCTCTCTCTGCTCTGCCATCCTGGATAGCAGGCAGGTAGACGGGGTCATCATCGGGGTGTTCATTTTGTGGGGCTGGGTGTTGCTCTCCTCTAACGGTGGCAATATTATGAAGGACAACACATGCCATTATTATATCACAGGCCATCTCAGGGGTCATCCTGAAGTGTCACAGGCACTTGAAACAGGCTTTCAGCAGGTCTATAGTTATCTCCATGGTTGAAGTTCTATTGGGGGTCTGGTTCAGGGTCACTGTAAGGGGTTAGCTCCCTCAGTTGGCATGGGTAACCCCAGCAAGAAGCCATCAAACTTTCCTGTTATGTACACTGGATACATTAGAGTGGATTAAAGGATGGAGATATTGCACAACTCTTAAGGCTACTGACCACATTGCTCTGTTTCTCAGAGAAGACTCACCATAACTGTATTAGAAATAAAACTTTGTCAAAGTTTTGTGTTTAATTGTAATCATTACTTTGACGTGTCAGCACTGGAACGTGACTATTTCTTTAGTATAAATGAGAACACAGGGTGCGGTTTTACTTTCAAAATATTTATTGTTGGACTTTTGTAGTTTAACATTTCAAAACAAAATGTGCAGTGCAGAGAGAAAAACCCACATTACCAAAATAATAATTCCAGACAATAAAACAGTGCAGTGAACATCATCACAATAAATCTATTCATATAATAAAGCTTTACAACTCTAATTAACAATTGTTCCAGAGATTGAAAATTTCTGGACTAAATGAAAACCAGATTTTTCAAGCTTGAATGACAATGACTTTGGCAGAGATACATTCCAAGTATTCACAGTAGTTAAATAAAAGTCTGAATGTAGCTGGTCCTAATTTCATTATCCTAGTCCACTACCGCGCAGAAGCGATGCAAACTAGATCAACAATCCACTGCCAAAGCCCCAACATCCTTCAGTGACACTTGTCTGGATCCATACCAACATTTACAAGCTAGACCACAATGGATAAAACTACTGATGAACCAACCAACTGCCAGAGGAGAAGAGAAAGTTACTTTAAACCTGAGTCCATATTATAGACTCATGAGAAAACTCAGACATCCAACACCAAAACACTGTAAAGGAAGTTAAGAAAAGGAAGGTGTGCCAAATTTCATGAAGTTTCACTTGAGAGACGGAGATGTTTGTGGATATTTGTCGAAATCTCACTTAAGAGGAGACAAGGTAAAAGATCTGGTCCAGCTTCTTACCATGAAACACTGCTAGCAATGAAACTCAGGTGAAGAAGCTGCCGCTATTCTCCTTCACCATGTTGTCACTCTTCTCCCTAACCTGATCAGTTAATTGTTGTCAAATCCGTGGTAATCATCCTGTTTTCTGAAAGAAGATCCAATTGGGTATCATTGTTGGATAGTGTCGTGTCCGAAAGGCAACTTTCTAGAAGCACTTCCTGTGGACGATGGAGGGACCGAACTCATCGTACTCCTGCTTGCTGATCCACATCTGCTGGAAGGTGGACAGGGAGGCCAGGATGGAGCCGCCGATCCAGACGGAGTATTTTCTCTCTGGGGGAGCGATGATCTGGAGGAAAGAAAGGGAAACTGAGCACTGAAGTCGAAATACAAACTTGTGTGGTAGGCAACATTTCCAACTTGTGGCATCATGTCTCAGTTTCATTTCAATGAACAAAGATGGTGAAGACAGCAGTCTTTGTATTGCATGTTATACTGAAATGGAAGTTTAATAACGACTTTTTTGTCATGGTTTAAACAAGTTTAAGCATGATGCTGCATTAGGGAATTAATACGCACCTTGATTTTCATGGTGGGTGGAGCCAGGGCACTGATCTCCTTCTGCATACGGTCGGCGATACCGGGGAACATGGTGGTGCCACCGGACAGCACGGTGTTGGCATACAGGTCTTTACGGATGTCCACGTCACACTTCATGATGCTGTTGTAGGTCGTCTCATGGATGCCAGCAGACTCCATTCCTGAAGACAGAGATGGAGCAAGACATCATTTCATGCCAGCTTTAGGGTTGGAACCAATAAGTGGAATAACACTACAGTGAAAATGAGACTGCCCAAGTTACCCACCCAGAAATGTAGGCTGGAAGAGAGCCTCAGGACAGCGGAACCTCTCGTTGCCGATGGTGATGACCTGTCCATCAGGAAGCTCGTAGCTCTTCTCCAGGGAGTAAGAACTAGCTGCTGTCTGCATTTCCTGCTCGAAGCCCAGAGCCACGTAGCTGAGCTTCTCCTTGATGTCACGCACGATCTCACGCTCAGCTAGAGTTACAATCACAAACAAGTTAGAACCACTAAATAGAAACAAACTGGATTGCCTTTGGACCATCAAACTCCACCTGTGGTGGTGAAGCTGTAGCCTCTCTCTGTCAGGATCTTCATCAGGTAGTCGGTCAGATCTCTGCCAGCCAGATCCAGACGCATGACAGCATGAGGAAGAGCGTAGCCCTCAAAGATGGGTACGGTGTGGGAGACACCATCTCCAGAGTCCATCACAATACCTGTGAGAAGAGAAACACTGATCACCATCAAGTTCTAGTCTGCAAATCTGTTAATGGTCACTTGCTGATGCTGCAACTCTGAAGGATCAAGGGACAGGTGAATGTCAGAAACACATTGATCCTCACAAAAGTAAAAAGCAACCTTAAACAGGATGCGATCATTTAATGTTCTGTATGTTGAAGGCACTCAATGTAATAATTTAGAGTTATTTTTCATTTCAAAGAAACATCAAATCCTGAATCCAACACGTCATGTCTACCAGTAGAGAAGAAGATCCTGAGGCCAAAGCCATTAGTCAACACACCAAAGTCCTGTGACAAGACACTGTGGAAGTCAACACTGATCTCTGCAACATCCCAGAAGGGATCAAAGGTACCATCATGAAGTTGGAGAGAATGTCCACCTGCCACATGATACCGTACACACATGCTTTTGGCTGACCATCCGCAAGTGCGCTGCGTTCTGAGACTCATGGAATTTTGTTTTACTGCAGGTGGTCCTGGAACGCATTAACCGCAAGTAACAAGGGATCACTGTATAGAAAGTCAGCTGCATGTAGTGAATAGTACAGGATACAAACAAATATTGTACATTACTGCATTATATTTGTACTTCTAGACTTGGACTTTGTTTAAACCTTTACATGAATGGTCCTGTATGTTCAGGTGTTGGACAGGTTGGAGGTCTCACCTGTGGTACGACCAGAGGCGTACAGCGACAGGACGGCCTGGATGGCCACATACATGGCAGGACTGTTGAAGGTCTCAAACATGATCTGGATCAGACAGATGACAGGTGTCACTGGAGAACATATCAACTTCAGACCTCCAGTCACTATAAACCAGTGGTGAACACACCTGGGCCATCTTCTCCCTGTTGCCTTTGGGGTTGAGGGGAGCCTCGGTCAGCAGGACAGGATGCTCCTCAGGAGCGACACGGAGCTCGTTGTAGAAGGTGTGATGCCAGATCTGCAGGACAGGAGAGGAGAACATATAATCAGTAAGCTCCTGACCAGACTATAATGGAAAGGTTGAGAAACAAACCAGAACCCCAGTGAGGATGCGTGCAGCTGGGGCTACAAGCCATCAATCTGAGACACACATCAGAAGTGAGTTCAAACATAATCAAAAGCTACTTATTGAAAAAGGGAGGGCCACGTTCCATTCTATTTTCAGGATTAGTACGACATTCATGAGATTTAACATAGTTCTTCATTGATCCCGCCAGGAAGTTACATTTGCACAGCCTACTATAGAGGAGTGTTGGACCACTCGTTGGTGTGCCGCCACTTAAAAGGAGAGAAAAAAGCAACTCTCCGAACAGGAAGTGTAAATAAAATTGGCAAAAAAAGCTTCTTAATTGCACAAATATTTGCCCAGATATTACACTGATCACATGACGGGTGAAGTAGAGAGCAGATGTGTATGCAAGTTATGTCTAAAGTCAAATATTTATGTATGTGTTCTTTTGGATATCTGGACTTTTTGATTTGCTGAGTACTTTCTAATTTTCTGTTACACCAGGGCAACGCTCACGCCGAGGAGCAGAAGACCTGTTATCATAAAGTTATACAGATAGAAAGATGTTCAAAGTGCCCCAGGGAAAGATCCGCCATGCACATGACTCGTCGCATCTCCCAAGAGTCCCTCAAGTAGCCCATTGAGAACCTCCCGTCAGTGCCCCATTAATGGTCAAGATGGTTTCAAAGACACTCCAGACAGGACAGAAGAAGCAGCAATATGAGAGAGAGGGAAAAACAGTAGAAACAGGAATATGTCCACCCACATTGGAAGCCGGAAGGGAACCCGGAAAATGAAATGATGGAACCTACAAAGACCGATCGGTGGTTATGAAAGCATTCCCACCATATCCCTGGTTGGGACACATAATTCAAACCATGGTGATATGTACGGTCAACATGCAATCTTCACCTTCTCCATGTCGTCCCAGTTGGTGACGATGCCGTGTTCGATGGGGTACTTCAGGGACAGGATGCCCCTCTTGCTCTGGGCCTCATCTCCTACGTAGCTGTCCTTCTGTCCCATTCCAACCATCACACCCTGCACACAAACGCAGCATTACGGTCATTCTTCACCTTGGTACATCCTTTCCAGTGAGGACATACGACGTCTCCGCACCTGGTGTCTGGGGCGACCCACGATGGATGGGAACACGGCACGGGGGGCATCGTCTCCACCGAATCCGGCTTTGCACATGCCAGAGCCGTTGTCAACAACGAGAGCAGCGATTTCATCATCCATGTCTGACAGGAAACATCAAGTCATGTAATTATTCTCAACAGAACCCAACGTTACACCCCTGCAACATCCCATAATTGTCACCTTTTTTCCCCACAATTTCATGTCTCACCACCCAAAGGAACAAGGAGTGAGGCAAACTGGCTGGCAGTTGACTCACGTTCTGCTTCAGCATCACTCCAGGTTCCTTTCGAGCTGGAAGAGAATCGACTGAAGAACGTGTTCCAACAACTGCAATTGTTCTTCTTTGACTGATATAAGAGGATTTTCTCAAAAAACATTTTATACAGTGAAAACTAATTTTCTTAATGTAGTTATAACATTTTGTTTGTTCCTCTGGGTTTGAACCCCCTCTGGTTTGGTTTAATTCATTTGGCTTCAAATGTTTCGGAATGACTGAGGCAGATCAGATCACTCCTGTTCTGCAGATGTAAATTGTGAAATCGCCATAGAGATCAGAGGAGGAGACGAAAGCTTGGTTCCAACGGAGGATCTCATTAATATAATTTTGTCCTACGTTAGGAGTTCAACACATTTACGGGAGTGAATCATTGCTGATTCAGTTTTTAAACTGCACTAAAACAGGTGCTGCTGGTAAAGACTTATCTTTTAGGTTTGTCAATATCTGAAAGATTAGGACCTGGAAATCATAACTTTCATAACTCAGATATACACATGTAGATATTGATGGATCATGACGTATTTTTTCATTTCAAAAAGTTTTAAAAGTTTTTCAGTAAAAGGAAACCTGATTTTCTGAAGTTATAGAGATTGTTTAAAAACTTTAATAAAAGGTTCTTGATGACATAATCTTTATTAACATGAGCTATAAATGTCCTAACTGTTCAAAATAAAAGATTAAACATCAGGAAATGCATCCTACCTGAGCAGGTGAGTGTCAAGCACACGTGGGTGAAGTCTCTGGTGTGTCTGTGCTCCGGTCCCCAAACGCAGCAGCACGACCTGAACGCACCAATTTTATTGACGCTCCGCTGTGGCGCGCTGGTGGCGTTATCCATAAAAGGTAACATTATCTGAATTAGCGCTATGATTGGTCCAGGTGTGTAAGATGCGGAGGGATCAGTCGGATCGTGCTTTGAATTATTGGCACTAGCATCTGTCAAGAGGAAGAGCTAAAAGAACCGGTTTGAGGTTTTTTTTTTAAATAACCTCATTTGAAAATGAATAATAAACAAATAGTGCACAATGAATGTATAATTATTACCAGGGAATTGGATGCTGAAACATTACACACGTTTAAATAATTGATAGATGACACAGATATTTAAAGTTTTTGAAGCCTTTTTATTCAATAAAACCCTTGTTTAATTTTACATAGGCCAATGTATTATTATAAATAATACATTGTGTTAACGCAGGTTTTAACTTATATTTATATTTATGAATATAAAACTTTTCCAGTATTAACATAGTATTAACATATTCTCATCCTTTTTAACAGTGCATGGCTGGGCAGCAGCAGGAGGATCCCTCACTTCTCCGCTGCCCAGAACAGCACAGTGGGATAAATGCCACCGGATGTTCATTCTGTGGAATTCATACACAACTGTATGTTTCAGTGTCCTTTTCATCTATTCACAGCTATCTGTTAAAGAAGTCTATAGAATTAACTTCCGAACAATAATACAGAAAACAGATAAAGAATTGGTTTTCTTGGACTGCCAGATTAGGAGGGCAGATCGGGAAATAGAAGTTAGAGGTTGACGATGGTCACAGGTTAATCATGTGAAATATTGGGACGTTTACTATTGGAACAATACAAACGATAGAAACGAACAATATGAAAACTGACTGTATTTGTAGGACATAAAGGTGACCAAATGAAAATTGTATTATAGATTTACATTGCCCGCTGCGGTGGTGATGGGGATTGTGGCTCTCTCTGCTCAGCTATCCTGGATAGCAGGTAAGTTGATGGGGTCATCATCGGGGTCTTCAGTTTGTGGTGGCAGTATTAAGAAGAGCAACACATGCCGTTATTATATCACCATCTCAGGGGTCATCCTGAGGTGACGTGGTCACTAGAAACAGGTCTATGTTATCTCCACGGATAAAGTTCTGTTGGGAGTCCTGGATCAGAGTCACTGTAAGGGGTTAGCTGCCTCAGTTGACATGGGTAACCCCTGCCAACCCGGCAAAAAGCCATCAAACTCCTGCACTGTACAGTAGATGCATGAGAGTGGATTAAAGGATGGAGATATTGTGCAACTCTTGAAGCTACTGACCACATTGCGCCGTTGCTCAGGTAACTATTAGAAATAAAACTTTGTCCCAAGTTTTGTGTTTAATGGTAATCATTACTTTGACGGAGCGTGACTGTTTCTTCAGGGTTTTTATTTGGTATCAATCAATACACAGGGTCAGGTTTTACTTTCTAAATATTTATTGTTACAGGACTTTAGTTTAAAATTTTATAACAAAATTAGAGTTAAGACAGAAAAACCAATATCTGGATCAGACAGATGACAGGTGTCACCAGAGAACCAATATTTCCAGACAAAACAGTGCAGTGAACATCAGACTACATTCTTCCATCATGACATACTTTACAAACTGTTCTGGTTCAGTCACAGCAAGAATTGAATACTGACAATTTGCAAAAATTTCAATGAATCAATTTCTCAGAAACATCTGCATATAGAAATTTAGTGCTTAATCACGATAAGTATCAATATAATAAAGCTTTACAACTCTAATAATTGTTCCAGGGATTGGTTTTGATTTAGTCCAAAAATTCAGTTTTCAAGTGTGAATGAAGATGACCTTGGCAGAGATACATCCCGAGTATTCACAGTTGTGAAATAAAAGTCTAAGTGCAGTGTTTCCTACTTTTATTATCCTATTCCACCACTGCACAGAAGCGTTGCATACTAGATCCACATATCACTGCCAAAGCCCCAACATCCGTTGCTTTGACCCAATGCCCCACTCCTCAATAACACTTGTCTGGATCCATAAACATTTACAAGATAGACCTCAATGGATAAAACTACTGATGAACCAACCAACTGCCAGAGGAGAAGAGAAAGTTACTTTAACTCCTAGTCCGTATTATAGACTCATGAGAACACTCCGACATCAGACACTAAAACACTGTCAAGGAAGTTAAGAAAAGGAAGGTGTGCCAAATTTCATGAAGTTTCACTTGAGAGTCGGAGATATTTGTGGAGATTTGTCGATATCTAGCTTAACATGAGACAAGGTAAAAGATCTGGTCCAGATTCTTACCATGAAACACTGCTAGCAATGAAACTCAGGTCTAGCAGCTGCCGCTATTCTCATTTTCTGTGTTGTTGCTCTTGTCCATATCCTGATCAGTTAATTGTTGTCAAATTCGTGGTATCATCATGCAGTATGTTTTCTGCTGCACTGGTAAAAATATCACTTCCTCAACACAAGATCCAGTTAGATCGTGTCCGAAGGGGAACTTTCTAGAAGCACTTCCTGTGGACGATGGAGGGACCGGACTCATCGTACTCCTGCTTGCTGATCCACATCTGCTGGAAGGTGGACAGGGAAGCCAGGATGGAGCCGCCGATCCAGACGGAGTATTTTCTCTCTGGAGGAGCGATGATCTGGAGGAAAAGGAAAAGGCAAGTGAGCACCGATGCTTCAAGTCCAAATATAAACTTTGATCAACCAAAACTAATTTGTTTCATGCCAAAATATTTGATAAAAATAAAATTAAAACGCACCTTGATTTTCATGGTGGGTGGAGCCAGGGCACTGATCTCCTTCTGCATACGGTCGGCAATACCAGGGAACATGGTGGTGCCACCAGACAGCACAGTGTTGGCATACAGGTCTTTACGGATGTCCACATCACACTTCATGATGCTGTTGTAGGTCGTCTCATGGATGCCAGCAGACTCCATTCCTGAAGACGCAGATGGAACAAGACCTCATCATGACCAATCAGTTGAAAAAAAACAATGAAAATCTACCATGAGACTTAAGTATCTGCCCGAGTTACCCACCCAGGAATGCAGGCTGGAAGAGCGCCTCAGGGCAGCGGAACCTCTCGTTGCCGATGGTGATGACCTGTCCGTCAGGAAGTTCGTAGCTCTTCTCCAGGGAGGAAGAACTAGCTGCTGTCCCCATTTCCTGCTCGAAGTCCAGACCCACGTAGCTGAGCTTCTCCTTGATGTCACGCACGATCTCACGCTCAGCTAGAGTTAAGACATACAAGTTAGAACTGCAAAATAGAAAAGAACTGGATTGCCTTTGGACCATCAAACTCCACCTGTGGTGGTGAAGCTGTAGCCTCTCTCTGTCAGGATCTTCATCAGGTAGTCGGTCAGATCTCTGCCAGCCAGATCCAGACGGAGGATGGCGTGAGGAAGAGCGTAGCCCTCATAGATGGGTACGGTGTGGGAGACACCATCTCCAGAGTCCATCACAATACCTGTAAGGAGAGAAACACTGATCACCATCAAGCTCTACGCTGCACTTCTGTTAAAAGTCACTTGTTGATGCTGCAACTCTGAATGATCAAGGGACAGGTGAATGATCAAACATATTGATGCTCCCAAAAGTTAAAAGCTACTTGTACAGGATGTGATGATTTCATGTTCTGTAGATAGATAGATAGATAGATAGATACTTTATTAATCCCGGAGGAAATTGCATATATCCACTGCTCAGGCATTACTTAACAAATAATACTGGATAAACACCAGATATTGATATTTGATATTTGATATGTATGTTGAAGGCATTCAATGGAATCATTTAGAATTATTTCTCATTTCATATAAACATTGAATCCTGAATCCAACACGTCATGTCCGCCAGTAGAGAAGAAGATCCTGAGGCCAAAGCCATTAGTCAACACACCAAAGTCCTGTGACAAGACACTGTGGAAGTCAACACTGATCTCTGCAACATCCCAGAAGGGATCAAAGGCATCACCATGAAGTTGGAGAGAATGTCCAACCCAATCTAAGCCTATGGAGCGGAACGTTTTGTGGTGGCCAGTGGCAAACCACCTATCAATCCCCACCAAGTCCAGAAGGTAGAACTACTCAGGGAGATGCGAGTGTGAGGGAAGGCCCACAGGCAGAGGGTCAGGGACCTAACCAGGGCTCCTGAGATAGGGAGCCAGTGGATGTCGAAAACAAAGAATCCGATCTGGTTCTTCAAGTGCGCTAATGGCATCTAGGAAGTGAACCAGGGATGCTGCTAAAACCCTGGAAGTGTTGTGGACTGATCAGCCAAACATCCATGAATGAGTGCGCCCACTTGACAACCCGCCATCACGCATTTGAACCCCCCCAATATCTATCTATCTATCTATCTATCTATCTATCTGTCTCATCTGTGTGGTATTAAAAATAAATGTGTTTGACCATCTTTCTATTCTATACAGTACTCCCTCACTTGTTCGTGCTTCAAGACGCACAGCTTCACTACTAGTAGGTAGTCACATGATACCATACACGCACGCTATTGGCTGACAGCATCTGCAAGTGCGCTGCAGTCTGAAAGACGCGGAATTCCGTTTTTCCACGGGTGGTCCTGGAACGCATTAACCACGAGTAACAAGGGATCTATGTATATAAAATCAGCTGCATGTAGTGAAAAGTAGAGAATACAAACGAATATTGTACATTACTACATTGTATTTGTACTTCTAGACTTGGACTTTCTGTTTAAACCTTTACATGAATGGTCCTGTATGTTCAGGTGTTGGACAGGTTGGAGGTCTCACCTGTGGTACGACCAGAGGCGTACAGCGACAGGACGGCCTGGATGGCCACATACATGGCAGGACTGTTGAAGGTCTCAAACATGATCTGGATCAGACAGATGACAGGTGTCACTGGAGAACATATCAACTTCAGACCTCCAGTCACAATAAACCAGTGGTGAACACACCTGGGTCATCTTCTCCCTGTTGGCTTTGGGGTTGAGGGGAGCCTCAGTCAGCAGGACAGGATGCTCCTCAGGAGCAACACGGAGCTCGTTGTAGAAGGTGTGATGCCAGATCTGCAGGACAGGAGATCATATAAGCAGTAAGCTCCTGACCAGACTTCAATGGAAAGGTCGAGAAAAACCAGATCAAAAGGGAGGTCCATGTTCCATTCTATTTTCAGGATTTGCACAACATTCATGAGATATAGGATAGTTCCTCATTGATCCCACCAGGAAATTACATTTGCACAACCTACTATTGGCGGCACACACTTAACCTCTTTGGTGTGCCGCCACTTAAAAAGGAGAGAAAAAAGCAACTCTCCTAACAGGAAGTGTAAATATTATTGGCAAAAAGAATTTCTTTATTGCACAAATATTTATGGGAAAAGACTGCTTTAGATTCGAGGGACATAGCCAATTCAGTCCTCAGTATTGCCGAGCTCCCCATTTCCATGAGATGTTTTCCTTCTTGTGGTTATCACCAGTCTGTGTACCCACTACCCAGCCCATCTCACCTAACAAGGTGGTCAACCTCTGGACTTCTTGATTTGCTGAGTACTTTCTAATTTTCTGTTACACCAGGGCAACACTCACGCCGAGGAGCAGATGACCTGTTATCATAAATCTATACAAATAAAAGATGTTCAAAGTGCCCCAGGGAATGATCCGCCATGCACATGACTCGTCGCATCTCCCAAGAATCCCTCAAGTAGCCCCTTGAGAACCTCCCGTCAGAACAGGTAAGTTCCCCCAGACCAGTATTCCTTGTCGAAAAGATTTTTTTCATTTGAGTAGAGTGCCCCAGTGATCAATCCCAATATTGGTCCAGATGGTTTCAAAGACAGTCCAGACAGAAGTTCTCCAGACAGGACAGAAGAAGCAGCAATATGAGAGAGAGGGGAAACCGTAGAAACAGCAATACATCCACCCTCATTGGAAGCCGGAAGCCGGAAATGATGGAACCTACGAAGACTGACTGGTGGTTATGAAAGCATTCCCACCATATCCCTGGTCTGGACACATAATTCAAACCACGGTTATATGTACGGTCAACATGTAAATGTCACCTTCTCCATGTCGTCCCAGTTGGTGACGATGCCGTGTTCGATGGGGTACTTCAGGGACAGGATGCCTCTCTTGCTCTGGGCCTCGTCTCCCACGTAGCTGTCCTTCTGTCCCATTCCAACCATCACACCCTGCACACAAACGCAGCGTTACGGTCACTCTTCACCTTTATACATCCTTTCCAGTGAGGACACACTTGACAAGTCCGTACCTGGTGTCTGGGGCGACCCACGATGGATGGGAACACGGCACGGGGGGCATCGTCTCCGGCAAATCCGGCTTTGCACATGCCAGAGCCGTTGTCAACAACGAGAGCCGCGATTTCATCATCCATGTCTGACAGGAAACATCAAGTCATGTAATTATTCTCAACAGAACCCAACGTGACACCCCTGCAACATCCCATAATTGTCACCTATTTTCCCATAATTTCATTTTCCACCACCCAAAGGAACAAGGAGTGAGGCAAACTGGCTGGCAGTTGACTCATGTTCTGCTTCAGCATCACTCCAGGTTCCTTTCGAGCTGGAAGAGAATCGACTGAAGAACGTGTTCCAACAACTGCAATTGTTCTTCTTTGACTGATATAAGAGGATTTTCTCAAAAAACATTTTATACAGTGAAAACTCATTTTCTTAATGTAGTTATGACATTTTGTTTGTTCCTCTGGGTTTGAACTTCCTCCGGTTTGGTTTAACTCATTTGGTCTCCAGTGTTGTGGAATGACTGAGGCAGATCAGATCACTCCTGTTCTGCAGACGGAAATTGTGAAATCGCTATAGAGATCAGAGGAGGAGACTAAAGTTTGGTTCCAAAGGAGGAAGAGGAAGCAGGATTGGAGGAGGAGCAGCCGCTCCTTCAGGACATGCCATCACGTCTTTCATTGAGGTAAAGGTGTGGTTCTATATAATGCAGCTTAGTGGGTCATCCTCTCCTTGCGCTCTCTTTGGTGACGGGATCTCACGAATATAATTTCTTCCTACGATTTGAGTTGTTCACCACATTTATGGGAGCGAATCTCATTGCTGATTCAGTTTTTAAACTGCATTTTAAGCTGCTGGTAAAGACTTATCTTTTAGGTTAGTCAATATTTTTGAAAGATTAGGACCTGGAAGTCATAACTTTAATAAATCAGATATACACATATAAATATTGGTTCATCAAGACGTATTTTTTCATTTCCAAGAGATCTACAAGTTCTTCAGTAAAAGGAAACCTGATTTTCTGAAGTTAGATCGTTTGAAAACCTTAAAACGTTCTGGGTGACATAATCTTTATAAACATGAGCTATAAATGTCCTTACTGTTCAAAATAAAAGATAAAACATCAGGAAATTGCATCTTACCTGAGCAGGTGAGTGTCAAGCACGCGTGGGTGAAGTCTCTGGTGTGTCTGTGCTCCTGTCGACAAACGCAGCAGCGCGACCTGAACGCACCACTTTTATTGACGCTCCGCTGTGGCGCGCTGGTGGCGCTATCCATAAAAGGTAACGTTCTCTGAATTAGCGCTCTGATTGGTCCAGGTGTGTAAGATGCGGAGGGATCCGTCGGATCGCGCTTTGATTTGTTGGCACTAGCATCTGTCAAGGGGAAGAGCTAAAAGAACCGGTTTGAGTTTTTCTTTTTAAAAGTATTAACTTATCTGTATCTGAAAATGAATAATAAACACATAGTGCACAATGAACGTATAATTATTAACAGGGAATAGGATACAAAAACATTAGATACGTTGAAATAATTGATAGATGACAAAGATATTTAAAGTTTTTAAAACCTTTTTATTCAATAAACCCTTGACAAATTTTATGTAGGCCAATGTATTATTATAAGGTTGTCTGAATGCAGGTTTTTGCTTCTTATATTTATATTTATGAATATAAAACTTTTTCAAAACATGTAAAAGTTCTATACTAAAAAAACTTCCTTTATTTGCCTTCTGAAAAAGCAAAATACAAATTTTTCTCATTTTAAGGGGAATGTCTTGTGGCACTAAAGTTTTTGACTGGGTTGTTCAACAGGATCTTAGAGAGTGAGAAGATGCCTGAGGAATGGAGAAGTGCGCTGGTGCCCATTTTTAAGAACAAGGGAGGCGTGCAGAGTTATGGCAACTACGAAGGAATAAAGCTGATGAGCCATACAATGAAGTTATGGGAGAGAGTAGTTGAAGCTAGACTAAGGGCAGAAGTGAGCATTTGTGAGCAGCAGTATGGTTTCATGCCAAAAAACATTACAGGAAACTCTCCTGTAATGTAAACTGGATAGATTAAGTTTAAAATTTTATAACAAAATTAGAGTTAAGACAGAAAAACCCAAACTTCCAAACCAATAATTCCAGACAATAAAACAGTGCAGTGAACATGAGACTACATTCTTTCATCATGACAT
The DNA here is from genome assembly GCF_040054535.1 of Antennarius striatus. Classification (NCBI taxonomy): domain Eukaryota; kingdom Metazoa; phylum Chordata; class Actinopteri; order Lophiiformes; family Antennariidae; genus Antennarius; species Antennarius striatus. The sequence continues at coordinate 27,639,397 of NC_090778.1, read as the reverse complement.
ACTTTACAAACAGCTCTGGTTGAGTCACAGCAGGAATTGAATACTGACAATTTGCAAAAATTTCAATGAATCAATTTCTCAGAAACATCTGCATATAGAAACTTAGTGCTTTAACAATTGTTCCAGGGATTGGTTTTGATTTAGTCCAGAAATTCAGATTGCTCAAGTTTGAATGACGATGGCTTTGGCAGAGATAGATTCCGAGTATTCACAATAGTGAAATAAAAGTCTGAATGTAGTGGGTCTTACTTTTATTTTCCTATTCCACTACTGCACAGAAGTGATGCATACTAGATCCACATATCACTGCCAAAACCCCAACATCCATTGTTTTGACCCAATGCTCCACCCCCCAATGAAACTTGTCTGGATCCATAGCAACATTTAGAAGATAGACCTCAATGGATAAAACTACTGACGAACCAACCAACTGCAAGAGGAGAAGAGAATGTCACTTTAACCATGAGTCTGTATTATAGTCATGAGAACACTCAGACATCCAACACCAAATCACTGTAAAGGAAGTTAAGAAAAGGAAGGTGTGCCAAATTTCATGACGTTTCTGGTCCAGCCTCTTCAAATCAAACACTGCTAGCAATGACACTGAGGTGGAGCTGTTGCCGCTCTTCTCCTTTCCTATTTTGCAGCTCTTGTCCCTAAACTGATCAGTTAGTTGTTATACAATTTGTTTCGTCATCGTACGTTTTCTGCAACACCAGTTCCTGGATACAAGATCCAGTTGGGCATCATCAATGGACAGAGTCATCTCCAAAGGGAAACTTTCTAGAAGCACTTCCTGTGGACGATGGAGGGACCGGACTCATCGTACTCCTGCTTGTTGATCCACATCTGCTGGAAGGTGGACAGGGAAGCCAGGATGGAGCCGCCGATCCAGACGGAGTACTTCCTCTCTGGGGGAGCAATGATCTGGGGGACAGGAAAGTGGGGGCAAGTGAGCACCGATGCTTCAAGTCCAAATATAAACTATGAGCTACTAGATCTGATTTTTGTCATACCAAAATATTTGATAAAAAATAAAATTTAAACCCACCTTGATTTTCATGGTGGGTGGAGCCAGGGCACTGATCTCCTTCTGCATACGGTCGGCGATACTGGGAAACATGGTGGTGCCGCCAGACAGCACGGTGTTGGCATGCAGGTCTTTACGGATGTCCACATCACACTTCATGATGCTGTTGTAGGTCGTCTCGTGGATGCCATCAGACTCCATTCCTGAAGACGCAGATGGAACAAGACCTCATGATGACCAATCAGTTGAATAAAAACAATGAAAATCTTCCATGAGACTTAAGTATCTGCCCGAGTTACCCACCCAGGAACGAGGGCTGGAAGAGCGCCTCAGGGCAGCGGAACCTCTCGTTGCCGATGGTGATGACCTGTCCGTCAGGAAGTTCGTAGCTCTTCTCCAGGGAGGAAGAACTAGCTGCTGTCTGCATTTCCTGCTCGAAGTCCAGAGCCGCGTAGCTGAGCTTCTCCTTGATGTCACGCACGATCTCACGCTCAGCTAGACTTAAGACATACAAGTTAGAACCACAAAATAGAAAAGAACTGGATTGCCTTTGGACCATCAAACTCCACCTGTGGTGGTGAAGCTGTAGCCTCTCTCTGTCAGGATCTTCATCAGGTAGTCGGTCAGATCTCTGCCAGCCAGATCCAGACGGAGGATGGCGTGAGGAAGAGCGTAGCCCTCATAGATGGGTACGGTGTGGGTGACACCATCTCCAGAGTCCATCACAATACCTGTAGGAAGAGAAACACTGATCCTCATTTCATCAAGCTCTACGCTGAACTTCTGTTAACAGTCACTTGTTGATGCTGCAACTCTGAATGATCAAGGCACAGGTGAATGTCAAACAAATTGATGCTCCCAAAAGTAAAAAGCAACTTGCACAGAATGTGATGATTTCATGTTCTGTATGTTGAAGGCATTCAATGGAATCATTTAGAATTATTTTTCATTTCAAATAAACATCGAATCCTGAATCCAACACGTCATGTCCGCCAGTAGAGAAGAAGATCCTGAGGCCAAAGCCATTAGTCAACACACCAAAGTCCTGTGACAAGACACTGTGGAAGTCAACACTGATCTCTGCAACATCCCAGAAGGGATCAAAGGCATCACCATGAAGTTGGAGAGAATGTCCAACCCAATCTAAGCCTATGGAGCGGAACGTTTTGTGGTGGCCAATGGCAAACCATCTATCAATTCCTACCAAGTCCAGAAGGTAGAACTACTCAGGGAGATGCGAGTGCGAGGGAAGGCCCACAGGCAGAGGGTCAGGGACCTAACCAGGGCTCCTGAGATGGTTCCGATCTGGTTCTTGAAGTGCGCTAATGGCATCTAGAAAGTGAACCTGGGATGCTGGGACTCACTGCTAAAACCCTGGACGTGTTGTGGGCTGATCAGCCAAACATCCATGAATGAGTGCGCCCACTTGACAACCCGCCATCACGCATTTGAACCCCCCAGTCTCATCTGTGTGGTATTAAAAATAAACGTGTTTGACCATCTTTCTATTCTATACAGTACTCCCTCACTTGTTCGTGCTTCAAGACGTACAGCTTCACTACTAGTCGGTAGTCACATGATACCGTACGCGCATGCTATTGGCTGACAGCGTCCGCAAGTGCGCTGCGTTCTGAGACATGCGTAATTCCGTTTTTTCATGGATGGTCCTGGAACACATTAACCACGAGTAACAAGGGATCACTGTATAGAAAATCAGCCGCATGTAGTCAAAAGTAGAGAATACAAACAAATATTGTACATTACTACATTATATTTGTACTTCTAGACTTGGACTTTGTTTAAACCTTTACATGAATGGTCCTGTATGTTCAGGTGTTGGACAGGTTGGAGGTCTCACCTGTGGTACGACCAGAGGCGTACAGCGACAGGACGGCCTGGATGGCCACATACATGGCAGGACTGTTGAAGGTCTCAAACATGATCTGGATCAGACAGATGACAGGTGTCACTGGAGAACATATCAACTTCAGACCTCCAGTCACTATAAACCAGTGGTGAACACACCTGGGTCATCTTCTCCCTGTTGGCTTTGGGGTTGAGGGGAGCCTCGGTCAGCAGGACAGGATGCTCCTCAGGAGCGACACGGAGCTCGTTGTAGAAGGTGTGATGCCAGATCTGCAGGAGAAGAGATCATATAATCAGTAAGCTCCTGACCAGACTTCAATGGAAAGGTGGAGGAACGAACCAGAAATCCAGTGAGGATACGAGCAGCTGGAGATGAAAGTTAGCGAATGATAAACTATCTCCACCAACATGTAAATGTCACCTTCTCCATGTCGTCCCAGTTGGTGACGATGCCGTGTTCGATGGGGTACTTCAGGGACAGGATGCCCCTCTTGCTCTGGGCCTCGTCTCCTACGTAGCTGTCCTTCTGTCCCATTCCAACCATCACACCCTGCACACAAACGCAGCGTTACGGTCACTCTTCACCTTCATACATCCTTTCCGGTGAGGACACACGACGTCTCCGCACCTGGTGCCTGGGGCGACCCACGATGGATGGGAACACGGCACGGGGGGCATCGTCTCCACCGAATCCGGCTTTGCACATGCCAGAGCCGTTGTCAATAACGAGATCAGCAACTTCATCATCCATGTCTGACAGGAAACAGCAAGTCATTTGATTATTCTTCAGCGGAACCTGATGTGACACCCCTGAAACACCTTATCATTGTCAGCTTTGTTTCTAATGTCTCACCACCCAAGGGAACGGGGGGTGACGCAAGCTGGCTGGCAGTTGGTTCATGTTCTGCTTGAACATCACTCCAGGTTCCTTTTGACCCAAGAACGAGTCGGATCCGTTCCAAGAACGACACTTGTTCTTCTTTGACTAATATAAGATGATTTTCTCAAAAACAGACACTCCGATCTCATTGTTGATTCAGTTTATTTTGAGGTTATGGTCAATATTTTCAAATCCCCTAAACAGACGTAAATATTGGGGCATCAACATTTTTATTATTTCAGAGTTTTAAAACTTGTCCAGTATTAGGAAATCTGATTTTATAGAGTCAGAGAGGTTATTTAAAAGCTTTCAAACGTCACCTGGGTGACATCATCTTAGTGAACTTGAGCTATAAATATCTTAACTGTTCAAAATAAAAGATAAGACATCAGGAAATTGCATCCTACCTGAGCAGGTGAGTGTCAAGAGAGTGTGGGTGGAGTCTCGCGTGTGTCTCTGCTCCGGTTGTCAAACGCAGCAGCTGCACCTGAACACAGCAGTTCTATTAACGCTCTGCTGTGGCGCTTTGGTGATGTTATCCATAAAAGGTAACATGATCTGAATTAGTGCTCTAATTGGTCCAGGTGTGTAAGATGAGGGCAGATCAATCACATCACACTCTGATTGGTTGGCACTGTCATCTGCCAGGGGGAAGAGCTAGAGAACCGGTTCGAGGTAATGTATTCCAGTGTCCCAAGATTCTAGGAGAGCCGTGATTGGCCCATCACAGCAGATGGTACAGATGTGTATCTGTGGAGGTGAGAAGTTCTTCTTCATGTTCTGGTATGCAAATTATGTGCAAAACTTTTAATGTCTGTGTGGCGTTCAATGACTAAAAAGAAAAGAGTTGTAATAAATAACTTTTCAACCTGAAACTCATGAACAGGAATATGTTTCATTTAGTGTAAAATGCAGACAGGCCTACACATTTCTGTTATAAATTTAATAAAACTGTGGGAATTTAAATTAATTTTGGAGAAGTTCGAACAAATCAAAAAGGTAGACGTGAAAGTTGGAGGCTGTGTTCAAACTGGATCAGCTGTTAGTGATAAAGAATAAGAAAAGTTTTCTTTTCAGTCAAACTGATTGAGTCAAAGACTGATTTAAAATTTTAAAAAATTAATTATACAAATTTCAGCATTTAACACCATAAATTTTCATTTATTTGGATGAATTTACTGTCAAATAAAACTTAAACCAGACCCGGTCACACTTTTCACCACAGCCAGGATTTAGATATGTAAAAGGCGGTTCTATTCACCTTTTTTAATTATTATTATCATCATAATCACCATCGATCCATCCATCCATCCAACCATCCATCCATCAATCTTCTTGTAGATGAGACAGCTGTAATCTTCTTATCTTCAGCTGCCTTTTGGATCACGAGACTTGCTGGAGTCTATCCCAGCTCGCTATGGGTAAGAGGTTGGGTACACCCCAGGTGAAACACCAGCTCATTGCAGGGCCACATCGAAGGCAGACAGCCTGACCCTCCCACCTATTGACGAGTTCTGACGACTAGTTCACCTAAGCTGCATGTTTTTGGTGATGGTGATGGTAGGAAGCTGGAGAACCCAGACAGAACCTACTGCCACATGAGAACATAAAAACCCCATGTAGAAAAGCCCCAGGTCCATTCGAACCCATCATCAGTGTTGTGCAGCGGTGGTCACTTACAGATGTTTACTTTAAAAATGGTCGTGATTTAATAAATGTTTTCATAGCTATTGTGAGTTTGAATGATCTTACCCAGAATGAGTAGAGTATGACCAAACACGAAGCACGAAATGGTTGTTAATTCATGTCAACGGCATTCATATGTAAATCCATCCCAGCTCTCAGAACACTTCTGACAGATCAGAGACTTTTGCGTGTTCACACGTTTCTGATGGAAGTTGATTTAAAACGATGACATTTCTGTCAGGAGGAGGTCTCCGTGTTTCCAGCTACGTGTGTGTGGCATCACTGAGGGGATGTAGAGAAGGACATTAGGTGCCTCTCTACATCTTTTAGTATATTTTTACATTATAAGACAGTTTTATAGTTGTTCCCTCTGTGCTCTGATGGTTTATAATGTCAGACAGTCGACAGCCTCAACAAAACCTGCTTCTGAATACTACTGGGCTTGAAATCGAGGTGTTCCTATCATTGTCTCCACACCCTGAACCTGTACAAACATGTTTCCTAATCATAGCTGTTTTACATCAGTTTTAAAGATGTAAAACAGCTCCTTTTTAACCAAACCAAATCAAATTTTATGTACTGTATATAGTGCCAAATCATAACAGTCATCTCATAGACTTTGCATACAGAGCTGGTCTAATCCTATCTCTGAAACATACGTACAGAAACCCCACAGAATCCTCCAGGATCCTCTTCCCATTTTTAGGTGTAACTCCACTGACTACATTTTTTTGAATTACCCAATTCTCATTGTCTGACTTCAGGAGGCGGTTCCATCCAGGTGTGACCACACCCTCTAAGTGTCAGACGGAGGTTTCTTCTTCATATGTCCTTCTATGGACTTCATTACAGCCGAAGGTCCTCCTAATGACACATGGGCTCCTGCAATAACAGCAAACAACAACAAAAATAATAATAATAATAATAATAATAATAATAATAATAATATGCACCAAACTCTCAAACCCGAAATTCCTGACAGCGAAGGTAATAGAATAAACTCCAATCTCCGCATCCCGACCTATAATTGTTGTCTTTTTGCCTCAGGTTGTCAGACGCACTAAACTCTCCTTCCCTGTTTAATTTCTGTGTTGGGATGGTAATCTATGGCAGCAGGCGAGGCCCACAGTAACTGGATTGGTCTACATTTTTTTCAGCGTAAATGAAACAGCCATTGAATGGAATGACTCCCATGTAGTGGACAAAGTGGGGAATTACATAAGAATGAAAAACGAAAACTCGTAATTTAAATTGAACACAATAATGGAAATATAAAATCATTTTTTAGAATGTTCTTCAACTTTTTATTGTTGTTATGATTTATTTGTTCCATTCTTCCGGGTTGTCAGAAGGGGAGGGGAACACCCGTGCAATAGACTCGCAGGTTTCAGGGAAAACAAAGAGAAATTTCAGTGGTTAATCACTTTGAGGCTCGTATGTTTAAGCTAGGTTATTTAAAAGTTGTTTAATTTGATTTAAGCTGCTCAAAAATGTAAAATATCCTGCTCATGTTCTCCAGTGTTAGTTTGTTTGGATTTTTAAAGTTAAAAATTTATTTTACGACCTTTTCAGTCATTGTCCTGTTCCAGCAAAGCTGCCACTGTATGGGTGTTAGATGTGCCCTGCGTTGCTCCTTACAGGTCCTTTTTGACATTACATTTGTTGTGCTTTTTTTTTCTTAGAAATTTAAGGATGGAGGTTCAGCTGATTGTGCGTGTGTCAAAAGTGTGCTATTTACACAGTCTGTTCTATTTGCACATTCTGTCGTTAATCAAACTTTTCAATGGATGACACCCAGGATGGTTTGGATGCTGTGGTTCAGGAAGGTGAAAGTAAAGCACTCCACATTTTTAATTTAGTCAGGCCTTCACAGGTACCCAGAGCTGCCACCTTCCTTACCGTCTAGAGTTTTTGGAACTGAAGTGGGCTATATACAACAAATTTGGCAACTGGCTGAAAGAACACACCTTCATTATTTCAACAGACAATCTACTAACATACATTTTCACGAAACCTGAATATGTTGCATGTGAGCAAAGATGGGTAGCCACTCAGTCACCGTACAACTTCAGCATCATTAAGAGCATTGTGGTGATGCTTTGACTCCTATAAATGGTGCTTTGTTCAAAATCGTGTCCTCCAAAGGCTCATGGATAAGCTGTATGAAGCATTATTTGTTGGAAGAGTTGCCAAAAGTCCAAAAATGTGTCGTGCAAGGTGTAAAGAATTCACCACAGAATATGGAGTAATGCCCTTACATCAGTGGCAAAGTGTCTGATGTCTCACCTGGCAATGTTGGGTGGGAGCAAGACCCCAAAGAAAGAGTGGTACCTCTGCTTGCCTCAAACCCTGAGAAGGTTATCCCATCTGGTCAAAACTCATCTCCAAAACTGAGCCCTTCCACTCATTGGACAAATATTTTGCCCACCAGCAGCTGCGATCTTATTCTTTCACTACCCAGAGCTTATGACCATAAGTGTAATAATGTAGAATGAGTTGTAAATTGAGAATTTTGGTTTCCAGCTCAACTTCCTCTTCATCACAGTAGATTGTTTAAACTTTTCTGAAGAAAGGACCTGTCTCGTTTGCTTCATGGAATACAAAACATATAGCCTATCATCTGATATGACGACAAAGTCTGTCACAATCCTGATGACAAGTGCACGTATGGATATTCTTATGTTTGAACATGGTGTTGGTAATCGACAAAGTGTGCCTAGACCCTAATTTTTATGGAGCCTAGTTTTTATTTTATTTTTTTGTATATGGTTTAGTGATGATGGTATTGGCAGAGATACCTTCAAAGTGCTTTTTCATCTGTAAAATTGAACATGAGATTCAGAAGGTCATGCATTCACACGTGACACCAAAGTATTCTAAAAACAGACTTTTTTTTTTTTTGGAAAAGGAGGGTGTGTAACAACTGTTCTGGGGTGGATTTAGGTCTAGGATCCAAATCAAACACTCTCTGGCAGTTAAGTCCGCATTAATCTTTTATAGCATTACTCAACAATCAGTAAACACAGAACAAGACAAACGGAGTCTAGGTAGGGCAAAAACAAGCTCGTAGTCAGAGACAGAAAGCCTAAGTATAATCCAAAGAAGGGACAAAATGGGCACTTTGTACTAGGCAGGGTCAAAATCCGGAAGGTGGAAATGCACCGCTGGAAAGTCACACATCAGAGACAATGAACAACCTGGCAGAGACTGCATGGTTGAGATCAGTGTAAAAAGAGGGTTTATTGATGACAAGAGGTAGCTGTGGCAACAGATGAGAGTTGGTTTGATAAAGGCGTGCTTGACAACCAGATGAGGAGAAGTGAGACCAGTTGAAAAGTACTGAGATTTGGCTTTTAGTGATGTAAAATGTGACAAGGTGTCCCACAGGGAGACTAAAATGTAGCCAAAGGTTTCACGAGGTGAGCTTCATATGACAGATTGGGATGTTTGTGGAAATTTCTTGACATCTAGTTGAACATGAGACAAGGAAAAAGATCCGCGACAGCTTGTTACCACCTTGAAACACTTAGCAATGAAACTCGGGTGTAGCAGCTGCCTGTATTCTCCTTTAATATTTTATTGCTCTTGCAGCACCAGTAAAAACAGCGGTTCCGGGAGACAGGATCCAGTTGGGTGTCCAAAGGGGAACTTTCTAGAAGCACTTCCTGTGGACGATGGAGGGACCGGACTCATCGTACTCCTGCTTGCTGATCCACATCTGCTGGAAGGTGGACAGGGAAGCCAGGATGGAGCCACCGATCCAGACGGAGTATTTTCTCTCTGGGGGAGCGATGATCTGGAGGAAAGAAAGGGAAACTTAGCACTGAAGTCGAAATACAAACTTGTGTGGTAGGCAACATTTCCAACTTGTGGCATCATGCCTCAGTTTCATTTCAATGAACAAAGATGGTGAAAACAGCAGTCTTTGTATTGCATGTTATACTGAAATGGAAGTTTAATAACGACATTTTTGTAATGGTTTAAACAAGTTTAAGCATGATGCTGCATTAGGGAATTAATACGCACCTTTATTTTCATGGTGGGTGGAGCCAGGGCACTGATCTCCTTCTGCATACGGTCGGCGATACCGGGGAACATGGTGGTGCCACCGGACAGCACGGTGTTGGCATACAGGTCTTTACGGATGTCCACGTCACACTTCATGATGCTGTTGTAGGTCGTCTCATGAATGCCAGGAGACTCCATTCCTGAAGATGCAGGTGGAGCAAGACATCATTTCATGCCAGCTTTAGGGTTGGAACCAATAAGTGAAATAACACTACAATGAAAAGGAGACTGCCCAAGTTACCCACCCAGGAATGCAGGCTGGAAGAGCGCCTCAGGGCAGCGGAACCTCTCGTTGCCGATGGTGATGACCTGTCCATCAGGAAGCTCGTAGCTCTTCTCCAGGGAGGAAGAACTAGCTGCTGTCTGCATTTCCTGCTCGAAGTCCAGAGCCACGTAGCTGAGCTTCTCCTTAATGTCACGCACAATCTCACGCTCAGCTAGAGTTAAGACATACAAGTTAGAACCGCAAAATAGAAAATAACTGAATTCCCTTTGGACCATCAAACTCCACCTGTGGTGGTGAAGCTGTAGCCTCTCTCTGTCAGGATCTTCATCATGTAGTCGGTCAGATCTCTGCCAGCCAGATCCAGACGGAGGATGGCGTGAGGAAGAGCGTAGCCCTCATAGATGGGTACGGTGTGGGAGACACCATCTCCAGAGTCCATCACAATACCTGTAGGAAGAGAAACACTGATCACTATCAAGCTCTAAGCTACAGTTCTACATATAGCCCCTAGGTTGTGCTCCAAAACAGCTTAACACTGCTTTTCTTTCAAATGAAATTTTCACTGAGTGGAGATTCTCTGCCTATCAATGATCCAGGATGATAAAATAAAGGCTGGGAGATGTAAGTAAATCAAAGTTTTTACTCGACCATCAAGTGTAAAGTAACATGAAGATCCATGTCTTCAAATATTAAGTTCATCAAAACTGTCCTACATATGTTCAGGTGTTGGACAGGTTGGAGGTCTCACCTGTGGTACGACCAGAGGCGTACAGCGACAGGACGGCCTGGATGGCCACATACATGGCAGGACTGTTGAAGGTCTCAAACATGATCTGGATCAGACAGATGACAGGTGTCACCAGAGAACATATCAACTTCAGACCTCCAGTCACAATAAACCAGTGGTGAACACACCTGTGTCATCTTCTCCCTGTTGGCTTTGGGGTTGAGGGGAGCCTCGGTCAGCAGGACAGGATGTTCCTCGGGAGCAACACGGAGCTCGTTGTAGAAGGTGTGATGCCAGATCTGCAGGACAGGAGAGGGGATCATATAATCAGTAAGCTCCTGACCAGACTTCAATAGAAAGGTGGAGGAACGATGCAGAACCCCAGTGAGGATACGAGCCACTCGAGCTGCAAGCCAGAAATCTGGCTTGCAGCCCTAGTTCCACCACGATCAAAAGTTAGTGATTGAGAAATATCTCCACCAACATGTAAATGTCACCTTCTCCATGTCGTCCCAGTTGGTGACGATGCCGTGTTCGATGGGGTACTTCAGGGACAGGATGCCTCTCTTGCTCTGGGCCTCGTCTCCCACGTAGCTGTCCTTCTGTCCCATTCCAACCATCACACCCTGCACACAAACCCATCGTTATGATCACTCTTCACCTTCATACATTTTTTCCAGTGAGGACACACTTGATGTCTCCATACCTGGTGTCTGGGGCGACCCACGATTGATGGGAACACGGCACGGGGGGCATCGTCTCCGGCAAATCCGGCTTTGCACATGCCAGAGCCGTTGTCAACAACGAGAGCAGCAACATCGTCATCCATGTCTGAAGGGAAATAAGTCATGTGATTATTCTCAGCAGAAGACAACGTGACACCCTTGAAACATCTCATCACTGTCACACCAAACAATCCTGTGTTTTCTAGCAGGAACTGACCGTTCCATTTCTCACCACCAAAAGGAACGAGGAGTGATGCAAGTTGGCTGGCAGCGGGTTCATGTTCTGCTTGAGCATCACTCCAGGTTCCTCTTGAGCTGGTAGAGAATTGAATGAAGAACGTATAAGAACTGTTCCAAGAACTCCAGTTCTTTGTCTGATTGGTCTTGACGTTTTGTTTGTTCCTCCGAGTTTGAACCTCTTCCTCCAGTTTAGTTTAATTCACGCCTCCAACCTTGTGGAATGACTGAGGCAGATCAGATCACTCCTGTTCTGCAGGTGGAAATTGCGAAATAATGTTGTCACAGAGATCTGAAGAAGCGACTAACGTTTGGTTCCAGGAAGAGGAAGCAGGACTGAGGAGGAGGAGGAGCCACCGCTCCTTGACAAAAAAAAAAAACAGATCCAAGGAATTTCTTTCATTTGCTAGCAGATCTTTGAAGTAAAGGTGTGGTTTTTATATAATGCAGTTTAGTGGGTAATCCTCTCTTTGTGAGCTATTTGGTGACGGGATCTCATGAATCTCATTTCTTTGTACATATTTGAGTTTTTGTTCACCATATTTATCGGAGAGGATCTCATTGCTGATTCAGTTTTTAAACTGAAGGCTTAACTGCTGGTTAAGACTTTTTTTCTGTTAGGTTAATCAATATTTTTGCAAGATTAGACCTGTAAATCCTAACTTTTATAAATCAGTTACACAGATGTAAATATTGGTGCAACAAGGCTTGATTTGCTCAAGTCAGAGAGGTCGTTTAAAAGATCTAAAAGCGTCACCTGGGTGACATCATTCTGGTGAACATGAGCTAAGTGTGTAATTTAAAAGTGAAAGCAACAGGAAACTGCATCCTACCTGAGCAGGTGAGTGTCAAGAGTGTGTGGCTGAAGTCTTGCTGGTGTGTCTCTGCTCCGGTCGTCAAGTGCAGCAAAGGGACTTGAACCGCAGCAGTTGTATTGACGCTCCTTTTTGGCTCTTCGTTGCCATTGTCCATAAAAGGCAACGTTCTCTGAACTTGAACTCTGATTGGTCCAGGTGAGCGGGTGATTCATTGGTATCTGTCAGCATGAGATACAGAACCGGTTCTTGAGGTGTCCCAGTGTTGGCAAAAATTCTGTTGGTGGAGAGCCGCGATTGGTCCGTCATACCGGAAGCTGGATCAGAGACTGTACAAGATGTGCTCCCCATAGTCTAAAACTGCAAAGTAAGAAAAAAGTTTTCCTTGTAAGTCAGTTGGATGATCACCAGTTGTGTTGATGTTGTGCACCGGTTGGATATTTCCAGATGTTTAGAGAGAAAATCGCTTCTTTTCGTTTGGTGACTGTTTTTGTTTGTCACTCGGTTGGTGACTTCCCACCACTGAGGAAACGCGAGGACGATGCTACCTTATGATATTCAAAATATTTTTCTTCAATAACTGTTTTGAGTGTGCGTGATCCTACCCAGAATGAATAAATAGAGTATGACCAAACATAATGTACGACGTGGTTGTTAATTCATGCCAACGACATTCATATGTAAATCCATCCCAGCTCTCAGAACAGGTTGATCCGGCCCTGACCTGCCGACTGCTCTCCCTCCTACCTTTTTTTCTCTTTCACATTTTCACTTTTACCTTGATTCTTTTTCTGATTGTTGGTTTTTCTTCTTATATCTTTCTTTTCTTCCACTCCACTTCTTAAAACGGACTGTTTTGAGGTCATGGTGCAATCAGTGTTATATTTCATTTGCTGCTCTTGCAGCAGAATGCTAACCTGTTGACTTGTGCTAACACCCTGCTAACACCCTGAAGTCGGTTTCAGCATTACATCACTGACAGCGTTTGTTGACAGTCCTGCTCCTGACAGATCAGAGACTTTTGACATGTTCACACGTCTCTGATGGAATGATTTCAACGATGATATTTCTGTCAACAGGAGGTCTCCATGTTTCCAGCTACGTGTGTCCGGCGTCACTGAAGGGATGAAGAGAGGCACCGGAAGGACATCAGGACGACGAGTGGACATTAAATTGCAGATTCAATCATTTTCTACCGTTCATTTCGCTTTTCTTTAGTATATTTTTACATCCTAAGACAGTTTTAGTTGTTCCCTCTGTGCTCAGATGGTTTATAATATCAGACAGTCGATACCTTCAACAAAAGCTGACTGTAAATAGTTCTACTGGGCTCTAAATTGAGGTGTTCCAGTCATTTTTTTCCACGCCTTGAACCTGTACAGACATGTTCCTTAATGACAGCTGCCCTGAGCTCCTCCATCAGCAAACTTTTTTTTAAAGACTCCTTTTTAGGAAACAACATTAACGTCCCTTGCCTTTTTACATCCAGTGCAAAAAAACAATTCTTTATTACCTGATTCTCCTTTTCCGATTTGAGGAGGCAGTCCTCTCCAGGTGTGACCGCACCCCTTGAGTGTCAGACTGAAGTGTCTCCTTCTAGAGTCCTTCTATGGACTTCTTTCCACACAAGAGCTCCTGCAGAGGGGAGTAACGGGAAAGTTCTGCACTGAGTTTCAGTCCGGATCACTTGCAGCTTTGCAGTTGGGCAGAGTCAACATTGTCTGCATTCCCCGGCTGGTTTGGGCTTGTTTAGGGAGACTGTTTGCTAGATTAACCACTGACTGATTAACATGTTGCACCAAGAGGACAAGAAGCTGTGGAAGCCGGACAAATGTCCCAACGAATGAGGCTCCTGTATATTCTTGTGTGTCAATTCTTGCTAGTCTACTTCCACACGCAGCGCAGTGAGCTCCTCTGAGATGTTATCCATCTTGCAGTTAAATTTATTAATAACCACAGTCTGTATCCACTACCCGGCCCATCACACCTAACAAGGCAGTCTGCCAATTTTTTCGATACACCAGAGTGAAACTAAGTCTTACAAGCAGAAGCCCTCTTGACATAAATCCAAGCTGATACTGGAATTGACTCACGATGGTCCTTAGATTTAACAATTTACCAAAAAAATGTTAATCTGCACGAATGGTAGGAGAAAACAGACTGGCTCAGAAAGAGCACTTGATGACAATATAGATGGTCAGTGCAGAGACAATCCTAACAATCGGAGCAGCCACTCAGCTGGGTGCGGAAGCTGACCTTGGCGCACTGTAACGAACAAGTCCAGGCCGATATTCGATGCTGGGGGATGTGTCCATTTGATTCACTCTTCATCTTCAGAGCAATGTTACTTTTATATTGCAAACTATCTTGCGGAGAGATATGATAGCAGCCCTGACCTGAGCCTACCAACAAACATGCAGTGAGTTAGCGTACCAGCAGTAAAAACTGAGACCTCCCCATCATCCATGATCATTTACACCTGTGCTGATATAGATTTACCCTCCATGGCAACCTACATTGTCACCCAGTGACACTTCAGGTGTCTGAAAATACTAAAAACATAATTAATGGCTCCTACAGTCCTGACAAAGTTTCCTGAACAGGAGGCTTGGTGAAATCTTTCACAAAACAAAGATGACGTGCGGTGGTATATCATTCACACTGAATGCTATATTTGCCAGTTGGCAAGCTAACGTTAGTAATGCTTCAGGCTAACAATATGGTCTTTTAGCAATTTCTTTCGGCTTTCAATGAGAGTGGACACATTCCTCCGTGGTGAGGCTGTAATGTGCTCTGTGCCAGGAAGTAGGAATGTGGGGAGCCAGGTAGGACAATAGAGAGGACTGAATTGGCTATGTTTGTCGAATCCAAGGCCATCTTTTCCCCTATTCTGGCACCCCCCAATGTTATCAGCCAGCAGCTGATTACAAGAAATTGAGATTTGAACGTGATCTGGACCAAGGACTTCCAACAGAACACACATACAGCTCATGATTATTGGACTTTAGACATAACTTGTACACACATCTCTCTGCTTTAGCCGTCATGCGATTGGTAAACTGGTCTGTGGAATAACGAAGGTTGGGGACCACTGCCACAGATTAGGCTAACATCTCTCATATTAAACTAATGTTTGGATTTTTACAACATTGGCCTTTGGTTGATTGAAAAAGGTGCACCAAGGACAAGGAGACGATTTAATCTAGGTACATGCTAGTGCTAACATACAGTGGAACTAAGATTTAACAAATGGACTACTCATTTTTTAATCGTTTCAGTATTGCCTTCTGTTGTGTATATTTAGTAATACAAAGGTGTAATACTGCAGTATCTTTGATTACTTTTAGAATCCTTTGAAGAAAAGATGAAAGTAAAATATTGGCCGAGTAGACGTGTGTACCCTTGTGGAGAGCATCAATTGGAAGCACGAGACAAATCCATGAAACCAAGTTATTTTACTTGAACCCTGAGTCCATAATACAAAACATTACCCGAGTCATGACAGCACACAGATACCTGACATGAAATTACTGGAAGAACAGATTTGTTTACAAAAAGAATGGTGTGCTACAGGGAGACAATACAAATGATTTCATGATGTGAGCTTCAGACTGACATCTAGTGGACCATTAGACAAGGAAAACGATCTACAGCTTGTTACCACCATGACAACTGCTAGTAATAAAACAAGTGTAGCAGATGCCACTATTTTTCACCACTTTGTCGCTCTTGTCCATATCCTGACTAGTTAAATTTTATTGAAGTTGTGGTATCAGCATCCAAATACTCTTTCTGCACCAGTTAGAATATCAGTTCCAGCACACAGATGATGCATTTCACAGGATCCAGTTGGCATCATTGTTGGATAGTCGTGTCAGATGAGGAACTTTCTAGAAGCACTTCCTGTGGACGATGGAGGGACCGGACTCATCGTACTCCTGCTTGCTGATCCACATCTGCTGGAAGGTGGACAGGGAGGCCAGGATGGAGCCACCGATCCAGACGGAGTATTTCCTCTCTGGGGGAGCGATGATCTGGAGGATAGGAAAAGGAAAGTGAGCACTGATGCCTCGAGTCCAAATATAAACTTTGACCAACCAGATCTGATTGGCTTCATGCCAAAATATTTGAAAGATTTGGTTATGATGGAGGAAAGAACTGAACTGTGAATCAGTTCTGACAAAAACGCAACTTTGGAGCATTTCCTGTCATTAAACTTCAGTTTAACAAATGTTCTACATTGAAAATGTAGTTTAGACAGAACAGGCCTCTGAAAAGCTTCATGGGTCTGCAACAGAAAATTAAAGCCCACCTTGATTTTCATGGTGGGTGGAGCCAGGGCACTGATCTCCTTCTGCATACGGTCGGCGATGCCGGGGTACATGGTGGTGCCACCAGACAGCACGGTGTTGGCATACAGGTCTTTACGGATGTCCACGTCACACTTCATGATGCTGTTGTAGGTCGTCTCATGGATGCCAGCAGACTCCATTCCTGAAGACGTAGATGGAACAAGACATTTCATATTTGCTGCACGTTTGGTAACAATCAGTGGAATAAAACCACAATAAAAATGAGACTGCCCAATTTACCCACCCAGGAATGAGGGCTGGAAGAGCGCCTCGGGGCAGCGGAACCTCTCGTTGCCGATGGTGATGACCTGTCCATCAGGAAGCTCATAGCTCTTCTCCAGGGAGGAAGAACTAGCTGCTGTCTGCATTTCCTGCTCGAAGTCCAGAGCCACGTAGCAGAGCTTCTCCTTGATGTCACGCACGATCTCACGCTCAGCTAGAGTTAAGACATACAAGTTAGAACCGCAAAATAGAAAATAACTGAATTCCCTTTGGACCATCAAACTCCACCTGTGGTGGTGAAGCTGTAGCCTCTCTCTGTCAGGATCTTCATCAGGTAGTCGGTCAGATCTCTGCCAGCCAGATCCAGACGGAGGATGGCGTGAGGAAGAGCGTAGCCCTCATAGATGGGTACGGTGTGGGTGACACCATCTCCAGAGTCCATCACAATACCTGTGAGAAGAGAAACACTGAGCCGCAGTTCTACTTATTGCCACTAGGTGATACTCTAACACAGCTTAATGCCAAATAAAATGCATGACCTTAAGGTCTGTGGGAAACTTAGGAAAGATAAGGTTGGACAGGTCGGATGTCTCACCTGTGGTACGACCAGAGGCGTACAGCGACAGGACGGCCTGGATGGCCACATACATGGCAGGACTGTTGAAGGTCTCAAACATGATCTGGATCAGACAGATGACAGGTGTCACTGGAGAACATATCAACTTCAGGCCTGCACTTACAGTTCCTGACTTTGACTATGAAATTAGCACATTTAGAACATTAAACAAAACGGTTGTCAACACACCTGTGTCATCTTCTCCCTGTTGGCTTTGGGGTTGAGGGGAGCCTCAGTCAGCAGGACAGGATGCTCCTCAGGAGCGACACGGAGCTCGTTGTAGAAGGTGTGATGCCAGATCTGCAGGACAGGAGAGAAGATCATATAATCAGTAAGCTCCTGACCAGACTTCAGTGGAAAGGTGAAGGAAGGAACCAGAACCCCAGTGAGGATACGAGCAGCTGGAGATGAAAGTTAGCAATTGAGAAACTATCTCTACCAACATGTAATAGTCACCTTCTCCATGTCATCCCAGTTGGTGACGATGCCGTGTTCGATGGGGTACTTCAGGGTCAGGATGCCCCTCTTGCTCTGGGCCTCGTCTCCCACGTAGCTGTCCTTCTGTCCCATTCCAACCATCACGCCCTGCACACAAACGCAGCGTTACGATCACTCTTCACCTTCATACATCTTTTCCAGTGAGGACACACGACGTCTCCATACCTGGTGTCTGGGGCGACCCACGATGGATGGGAACACGGCACGGGGGGCATCGTCTCCGGCAAATCCGGCTTTGCACATGCCGGAGCCGTTGTCAACAACGAGAGCAGCAACATCGTCATCCATGTCTGACAGGAAACAACAAGTCATGTGATTATTCTCAGCAGAACCCAACGAGACACCCCTGATACCCATTATTGTCAACATCTGTGGGTTCTCATTTATCCAGGTCAGAGCTGTTCCAAGAACTGCAGGTGGTCCTCATTGACTAACATTTAAGGATTTTTTATAAAAGTCAGTCAACAAGGTTTTAAATGAGGACTTAATCCCTCCAACAGGTTTGTGTTAATTTATTTGGCCTCCAGCGTTGTGGAATGATCGCTTGCAGATCAGATCACACATGTGCCGCAAACGGAAATTGTGAAATCATGTTGTAAAAGAGATCAGAGGAGGCGACTAACGCTTGGTTCCAAATGAGGAAGGGGAAGCTGGACTGAGGAGGAGGAGCAGCCCCTGCATAAAATACCATCACATCTTTCAGGGAAGTAAAGGTGTGGTCGTGGTAATGCAGTTTAGTGGGTCATTCATAAGGTTTTGGTGACAATTTTATGAATCTCTTCTTTCTACATATTTAAGTGTTTTTTTCAAGTTTTTAAACTTCTGTTTAACTGCTGGTCAAGACTTATATTTTTGGTTAGTCAATATTTTTACAAGATTTCAATCACAACTTATAGATCAGTTAAAACAGGCGTAAATATTGGTGAAATGTAAAAGTCTTGATGCAAAGGGTTTTAAAAGTTTTTCAGCTTCAGGAAATCATATTTTCTCAAGTCGGTTGTTCAAAAGCTTCAAAACGTCACCTGGGTGACATCATCCTCGTTAACATGAGCTGTAAATGTCTTAGCTGTTCAAAACGAAAGTTGAAGCATCCAGAAACGGTGTCCTACCTGGGCAGGTGAGCGTCAGGCGCGCGTGTCGTGGGTGAAGTCTCACGTGTGTCTCCGCTCCGGTCGCCAAATGCAGCAACGGAACCTCAACCGCAGCGGTTTTATTGACGCTCAGTTGTGGCGCTTTGTC
The DNA here is from genome assembly GCF_040054535.1 of Antennarius striatus. Taxonomy (NCBI): domain Eukaryota; kingdom Metazoa; phylum Chordata; class Actinopteri; order Lophiiformes; family Antennariidae; genus Antennarius; species Antennarius striatus. Next base: position 27,620,210 of record NC_090778.1, on the reverse strand, counting down.
GGCGTTATCCATAAAAGGTAACGTTCCTTGAACTTGCGCTCTGATTGGTCCAGGTGAGCAAGACACTTAGGGTTCAATCTGATTGGCCGGAGCTGGTATCTGTCAAGGGGAAGCGCTATGGAACCGGTTCGAGGTGTTCCAGTGTTCCAAGGCTCCAAGGAGAACCGTGATTGGTCCATCACAGCAGATGGTACAGATGTGTAGGTGACATAAGTTCTTTCTCATGTTCTGGTTTGAAAATTATGTGCAGAACATTTTATTCTTACAAGGGATAAAAGAAAAACGAGCAGTAATAAATAACTTTTCAACCTGAAACTCATGAACAGGAACTTGTGGAAATAGTTTCATTTAGTGTAAAATGCAGACCCTCCTACTCATTTCTGTTATGTGGCGTTCATGGGTAATAAAACTGTGGGAATTAAAATGAACTTTGCTCCAGGAGAAGTTCAAACAAATAAACATGGAAGAAGTGAAAGTTGGGGGCTGTGTTCTAACTGAAGCAGCTGTTAGTGATAAAGAATAAAAGTTTTCTTTTCAGTCAAACTGACCAAATCAAAGAACTTTGAAAGCAAACTTATTTTAAATCAAATAGAAAATTCATACAAGTTTCAACATTTAAAGTAATAAAATTTCTTTCATTGGATGAAAAACTATAACCAGACTCAGTCAGACTTTTCGCCACAGCCAGGATTTAGACAAGTAGAGAGTATTCTTTTTCAACTATTATTATTATTATTATTACTAATTATTTTCTCTCTTAGACTTGTAGCACATTCTAATGTCTTGCCACATGTTCCTCTCTGAGCACACATAACCAGGTTTAAAGCTGGTTTGACAAGTTCAGGGTTCATTCTGATCATCTCTTCAGCGATGTTGAGGACGGCTCTTTTGTTTTCACACACATCGTTCTCGATCTTCTTAATGTTGTGTGGTCATCGGCAAACATGCGGTGGTGTCTTCATCCACAGGCTTCAATGAGGTTCTTCATACTCCAAGTAGCTTCATCCACCTTGCCTGTGCTGATGGTCAAGGAGTGTCTTAAAGGGGTCCTATTATGTAAAACACCCCCTCTCCCTGGGTAAAGGGCGTGTTCATCCCCGAGGTGATTTTCTTTGTATCCAGGGCTAAGGTAGAAGTGTTTCGCAATGTCGTTTCTCCGAGATAGACGTGAAAGTTGTTCAGTTGTTGATTGTTCAGATCATCAGAAGTGCTTAAACTCTGTCCCAGCCAAAGAAGAACAGAAGACAATGTGGTTACATTTCATTTTTAATAACCAGTTGATTAGATTTCTTGCAAGTATGTTTGTCTGTACAAACCACTTCACTTCAGCTTGCTTCAACAATGAGGGTCAGTACAAACGAGGCTTTGCCTTGACAGAATCTAATAAAAGGATCACTCCCCACCAAGCAACTGCAAACAGGGTAGTATCGCCACTTTTTTACAATCTTTTTACAGTTGCTTATGAGTATGGTGAAGTCACTTTATATGTGGCTAGGTAGTTAGCTCCACTTCAGACAATCATTGTGTAGCCTGCATGTGTGTGGGCTCATGCATGTGTTCACATTCAGTGTATCCTCAGCATCATAGTGAACACATGCAAAGTGTTGCTACATTTTATCTAACTTACAGTTGCTTTTATATATGATGAAGTCATCTTGTATGTAGCTAACTACTGTACTTAGTTTCGGTTTTGATCAGTGTATGTGCAGCCTGCTTATATGTGTGCATGTGTTTGCGTTCAGTGTCTTTGGCGTCATAGTGAACCCATGCAGATGTAAGCATCTCCACATCTTATCTACAGTCGCTATACATGGTGAAGACATCTTGTATTTTGCTAACTATTTAGCTTTGCTTCTATCGGTAAATGTGTAGCTTGCTTTTGTGTGTGCGTGGGTTCACATTCATTGTGTCTTCAGCGTCATAGTGAATCCACACAAGTAAGTGTCGCCAAGTTTTTATCTTATTTACAGTTGCCTATGAGTGTGGTGAAGTCATCTAGTATTTGGATAACTAGTTAGCTCCACGTCAGTCTGTGTGTGTGTAGCCTGAATGTGTGTGTCTGTGTGTGTGTTCCAGCTGGGTGTGTCCTCACCGTCATAGCAAACACACGCATTTTCATGTCACCACGTTTTATCTAATTTACAGTTGCCTATGAGTATGGTGAAGTCATCTAGTATTTGGCTAACTAGTTATCTTCACTTTGGTCCATGTACAGGTATGCATAGCGTCCTTATGAATTTGCGTGAGTTCCCGCTCGGTGTGTCTTCAGCGTCATAGTGAACACACACATAAGTAAGTGTTGCCACATTTTAACTTATTTACAGTTGCATATGAGTACGGTGAAGTCATCTAGAATTTGGCTAACTAGTTATCTTAACTTTGGCCCATGCACAGATGTACGTAGCTTCCTTATGTATGTGCTTGAGTTCCCGCTCAATGTGTTTTCAGCGTCATAGTGAACACACACATAAGTAAGTGTCATCACGTTTTTATCTTATTATGGTGAAGTCATCTTGTATTTGGACAACTAGTTAGCTCCACGTCAGTCTGTGTATGTAGCCTGGATGCGTGTGTTCCAGCTGGGTGTGTCCTCACCGTCATAGCAAACACACGCAGTTTCATGTCACCACGTTTTATCTAATTTACAGTTGCCTATGAGTATGGTGAAGTCATCTAGTATTTGGCTAACTAGTTATCTTCACATTGGTCCATGTACAGGTATGCATAGCGTCCTTATGAATTTGCGTGAGTTCCCGCTCGGTGTGTCTTCAGCGTCAAAGTGAACACACACATAAGTAAGTGTCGACACGTTTTAACTTATTTACAGTTGCATATGAGTAATGTAGCCGCAAGATGACACAAGCCAGTGTCTTATTGTGCCGGTCCTAAGCCCAGATAAATACAGAGGGTTGTGTCAGGAAAGGCATCCGACGTAAAACTTTTACCAAATCAAACATACGAATCAAAGAAGAAGACAGTTGCATATGAGTATGGTGAAGTCATCTAGAATTTGGCTAACTAGTTAGCTTCACTTTGGTCCATGTACAGATGTGAATAGCATTCTTATGAATGTGCGTGAGTTCCCACTCGGTGTGTCTTCAGCGTCATAGTGAACACACACATAAGTAAGTGTTGCCACATTTTAACTTATTTACAGTTGCATATGAGTACGGTGAAGTCATCTAGTATTTGGATAACTAGTTATCTTTGGTCCATGTACATATATGCATAGCGTCCTTATGTATGTGTGTGAGTTCCCGCTCAGTGTGTATTCAGCTTCATAGTGAACACACACATAAGTGTCGCCATGTTTTAACTTATTTACAGTTGCATATGAGTACGGCGAAATCATCTGGTATTTGGCCAAGGAGTTAGCTCCACTTCAGATTTTGTATATGTAGTTGCATGTGCGTGAGTGTGTGTGTGTGTGTGTGTGTGTGTGTCTCGCCACATTTTCTGGAGAAAGAAAGTCCATTGAAGAAAGTCCATTGAAGGAGATGAATCGCTCCAAAGTGCTGGCAGCCAATCAGTTAAATTTATAATTGCAAGAATGAATTGCGTGAGATGAGAGGGATGAGTGTTGGAGGTACACGTATGGAGCGGTGCTGCTCGGGTTGCATTGCGGCAGAAAGGGAAACTAGGCAGATGTGGCGTGCTCTTCAAACAGGTCTTCATCTCTGATCTCACGGCCTCCACTGACAAACTGAGGAAGTTTGGGGATTTCGCTGTCGTTTACAGGATTCCTCTGCAAAGTTTCCATGGTTGCCACGCATTGTCTGGATGTCTTTTGCTCATGAATTTGTTTATCAAGAATGAAGCTTGCAAGTCTTTTCTGTTCATCCTGGTTTTTCCCCAGCAGGACAATCCTGAATCCAGATGCTGTAGGACAACAGAGAGAGTTACCTACAGTCACAATGAGACAGATAAGACATGAAGTTAAAGCAGAGAAACGGAGGAGGGCTGGGTAAGAGAGCAGGGACAAAGTTGTGATTCCCCTGCAAGCTGGAGGCCATGGAGTTAAGACTTAAGAGTCAGGCAACAGCACCGGTACATCACCAGCAGGGGGCGTTGTCGCAGCATGAACGGCTCATGCATTGGGAGGGAGATTCTGCAAGTTGATTGTCACTCACCCTCCTCTAGCGCTGCCAACGTCACTGGTGTTTAAATGTAAAGGACCGCACAATGGGCATCGAACATATCCCCTTCATTTGTTCATAACTAATAAATCCATTGCTAACAAACTCAGCAGATTGTTTTGTTCGTACCTTTGACTGAAGGCTGTGTTCCCCTCTGCTCCGGGTTTTGGTCTTCCAGTGCAGCTGAGGCATCACAGCATCCGATGTCTTTTCTGATGTGACACAAGCAGGCCAACGGTTCTGGACCAGAACAGGTGTTTAGTTCCAGGTGTGGGTTTTCACATGTTTGGATCATTTCTTCACCGGGTGGCTGTTCCATATGTTTTCCTTCTCCAAATTCAGATTCTCCCCGCTGCGGGGGGGTCATATCAGCACCCATCTACTGATTGGTCACCAAAGAGTTTCAAGAGCCATTAAATTGTGTTTGTGTTCTTCAGTGGAGTCTTCAAACTGTAGAAGCAGAAGGAAGACGAGAGGTCCAGGACCAGAGAGTCTCACAGTTTGTCACAAGTTCCCCAAGTTTGTGGAGAGATGTTGAGACGCAGCAGATCCAGTGTTATAATGAGAACAACGTCTTTCTCCTTGAAGCCTCCTCTGACCTCCTCGTCTGAATTTATGTCAAACCGAGTCTCTCCCAGCATGAGCTCTCCTGGTGAACTCCTCTCAGACGTGCTGCCCCCCAGCAGAACGAGCCCCTGCTCGGAAACTGTGAAGATTTTAGAAAAGATTAAAGCATTTATCCACATATAGTTTAAAGTCTTGTCCCTATAGAAAAATGCAACACAGCAGGACAACTTAGTTTGACCCACGTTCAGGTGGCAGGAATTCTAAACTGTTTTGCCTCAAAACCGGAAGATCACCTGTGTACACAAGGAAGCGCAGCTGTTAGGTTATGTGGTGACACGTAATCGATAGATCATTGCATGTTAATCACACTGATGGCATTTAAATTTCCAGTGCAAAGTTTGATCCTAAATCTAAATGGTGAATGAACAGAAACATCCTGACAGGACTCACCTGATGCCTTCGCAGACATCCTGTCACACTGCAGGAGACGTCAGAGGCAGGAATCATTTCTTCCTGAAGACGGAATAATTACAATGTAAAATAATTAAAGATGACTTTTATTAGTCGAGGCCACACTGACTCAAAACCCCCCCCCCAAAAGATTTATATAAAGTAGAAATCATTCTGATAATAGCATTAGCCCCCAAGAGACAGCGAAAGACCAACGCACAAAAACTTGGACTTGTGAACATGAAAAAAGGAAGGTAGAAGTTCTATGGCTGTGGGGGCCGTTACGGAATAAATGAGTCTTCAGTTTGCTACACGAAGAAAGCAGAAAATAACACCAAAACGACAGTAGTAATAAGTTTCAACAAGGATGAATAAAAGGGTTGGAACTGTCCACAACAAAAGACCATTTTAATGATGGAGTCTGCTTTGGCTTTAGCTTCAGCTTTAGCTTTGTTGATCAGTGACTGCAGGAAAAAGAACATGGTGCTGCCATGGATACCAACATTATCCACACATAATTATACTCCTGGACTGATTTTTCTACTCAGGTTCGAACTTTGAGAGTTTAAAGACGACATTAAATTGTGAAAATGTTCATGGTTGTCTGAGAAAAACGTATATTAATTGTGTAGTGAGGGGTTCTACAGCCATAAAGCATGTATAATTGTAAAACATTAAAGATTAAATCACTTTTATTATCCACACTTGTACATGCATATATACATGTATATATATATATATATATATATATATATATATATATATATATATATATATATACATACACACATGCATGTATATGCATGTATATATATATGCATGTATATATATGCATGTATATACATATATACATGTGTATATATATATGTATATATGTATATATATATGTGTGTGTGTGTGTGTGTGTGTGTGTGTGTGTGTGTGTGTGTGTGTGTGTGTGTGTGTGTGTGTGTGTGTGTGTGTGTGTGTGTGTGTTAGTTAGAGCACACAAACACTGCTTACCGGCCCCTGCACAAACACAACACACTAGGGGCCTGTTGGCATGCAATTAATAAGCTTACCACGTTGCAGATTTTGTCGATTGTGGGTTATTTTCAGGACATAACTCCACTGTACTTAAAATTTTCCGGTTCTGATGAACCTTTAGACGTATCACTAAAACTACAGAACATTTCCTCTCCTCCACTGCTGCATTCTATTTGTGGGTGACTTGTAGGACCGGTTTTCAAGAACTTTCTTAACATCCAGTGGATTGACTAAAACAACTTTCGATGGCGGATTTTCCAGAAACTAGATTACAGTATTAACTTTGAATCAGTACATATTTCTCATTTATTTCACTAATATTTTTATTTCTCTTAAACTGACTGAAGGTCTGCAATTAAATAAGCAGAATCAATTTAGTATGAGTTGCTGTAAACATATTTAAGCGAATGCGAATGCAATTCTTCTTCCTTAATAATCTGAAATGTGGATTTCCATGGAAATGTCGCATATCTTTGACTGCATATTTATATAAATCTGGATGAACGTAAAGTTTTTCTATTTTTTTAGATAAATTTATCTGGCGTTTACCTGAGTTTGTGGGCGAGATGGTGGGTTCTGATCCTCGGGTTGCTGATAAATCAAGTGATCAATGGCGATAAAAGCTATCAATAGATATGTCCTCTGTTGTCTCGGGTGAGATTCAAATGACGGAAGTGTCTGTCAAACAAAGTCTAATAAATGTGAGGTTTGCTAAACTCCACCCACAAGCACACAGATTACTTTGTCCATTTAAAACTACAATTTCCACTTTACAGCATTAAAGTGGGAACAATAAAATACAAAAATATATCAATGGCAATATGAAATGTGAAATATGCAGATAGTTTGGTCAAAAGTACAACTAACAGCTGACAGGTGTGCGTCTGTCAGACAGGTGTGAGCTGTCGTGCAGAGCGACAGCTGATGGCAGGAATGATCCCTGAAGATGACATCATCTTCTAAAGACGAGACGCATGTGATCAAATACAAGTTAAAAAAAATAACAAACATCCTCCTAAAGGTATACAGATGTGTACAGTTATAACTAACACATGATTACAGTATATACCGTGACAGCCTGTGACAGCGGAAGAATCGATATTGACAATGGATGGATCATTATATACCGTTATAAAATACTCCTAATGCAGGGCTGTAGTGAAGGTAGGCTGATTTCCAGGACTTCAACAAACACTATGGCTGTGTGGTCAGGCACAGTGAGAAACACTCAAAGACTCCAATGAACTGATTTATTGCTTCTTTCTTTCGTTTGGCAGATGCATGAAAGGATTTGAGGCTGACGTCAATCAGTGCTGGTTTGTACGCAGCAGTTCGTCACGCAGACAAAGAGGATTACAGGCACCTGATTCCACCAGGTGGGAAGAGAGCACACACCTGTTCTCAGTCCAATTCATCATTTCTGCTGCCTCAAAACTCCTCCTACTTCCTGATCCTCCTACCATCAGCTCCTCCTCTGAGCCCGCTCTTCACAGCAACCGTACAGTATAACCTACTGTAGTATAACCTACTGTATTACACCCTACTGTAGTATAACCTACTTCATTACACCCTACTGTAGTATAACCTACTGTAATATAAACCACTGTATAACACCCTACTGTAGTATAATCTACTGTATTACACCCTACTGTAGTATAATCTACTGTATTACACCCTACTGTAGTATAACCTACTGTAATATAAACCACTGTATTACACCCTACTGTAGTATAATCTACTGTATTACACCCTACTGTAGTATAACCTACTTCATTACACCCTACTGTAGTATAACCTACTGTAATATAAACCACTGTATTACACCCTACTGTAGTATAATCTACTGTATTACACCCTGCTGTAGTATAATCTACTGTATTACACCCTACTGTAGTATAACCTACTGCATTACACCCTCCTGCAGTACAACCTACTGTAATATAAACCACTGTATTACACCCTACTGTAGTATAACCTACTGTATTACACACTACTGTAGTATAACCTACAATATTACACACTACTGTAGTATGACCCACTGTAGTATAATAATCTAATAACCCTACCCATCTGTCCTCGGTTCCTACGACAACACGTGTATCCTACCATGTTTCAAAGAGGCGGTTCCTCACCGCTCACATCTTTATCTCATGATTGACTTGTTTATTCGTATGTTTGAACTTTGTGCTCTAACCCGTTTGGTGAAGTTTATCAAAACTAACATGAATTTCTTGTTGAATGTTCTGACCTGCTGAAGCCGTTCCAGGTCACGGGGTCAAGGCTTCCTAAATATTCAAATTCCACGCAGAAAAGTCCCAACTGGATTTGAAACCAGGACCTCCTCACTATGTACCAACAGCCCCAACCACCAAACATACCAACAAACAAATGTGGGAACTAATGAGTGTAAGGCTGTGTGTGTGTGTGTGTGTGGGGGGGGGGGGGTTATGTAACCGTGTTGGAGCTGCTGCAGACCACGCTGGTATTTATGAGTCTGCGCGACCACCTGGACGTCTTCAGGAAGCTGCTGATGCATGTTGGGACATTTCTGGAGTGTTTGGTGTTGTGGTGGTCCTGAACAACAATTACCTCGACACCATGTTTGTTTCTTCTTGTCCTCTTCAGCAGAAGATGGAACTATATCGACATGGTCATTGTTCCTTTAACTGTAACAGTGAACGTTAAAAATACAAAGTTTTAAGATACGAAGTAAACCTAAATTTGTTGTTTCTCTTCCTGCGGTGGCTGTTTGGGATAGAAGGTCTTATGAGTTGGAGAAGATCTGATCCACTGTGGGAGCTTCAGATCTTTAGGAGCCAACTGAGGTTTTAGGAATTAAGTGGTAAGTCCCTGTTTGTCCTGGAGTATAAATGAAGCTATAAGGCCTGGAAAATATACACATGTTATGAATGTGGGCCTGTTTCCACTCCCTGACAACAGATCCAGATGTTCTTTTAAGTTCTAAGCTGCTTAATGAGGACGACAGAGGAGAATGAGCTGCAGCTGGGATGTAAAGTGTTAAAGGTCCTGAAACCTGTGGATTTATGGAGCCCTCTGCTGCAGCTCCTCACAGTTTTACACGTCGATCACATCTGGGTCAGGAGGCCCTGCATGCCTGCGGCGATGGGACAGGCGTCTGCAAGTCTGCTGTCAGGACGGACGCATAAATACCCGGACGCCCAGATGCTGCTCTCAGAACCTCTGCAGGTGGAAGAGGAGGCTGGGAGACGCCGACATGGTTCCTGCCAGGCTGGTCGCGTTGGGCGGTGAGTTTCCTCTCTGCTTACGGCGACATGACAGTGGATTATTTTACCCTTCAGTCTTTATATTATTTACTTTTTGTTTTAGAATAAAAATTTCAAGGATGCAAAAAAATCTTGCTGCAATAACCCAATAAATTGTGGGTGTTGTGTTTTCAGTGCTCGCTGCCGTTTGGTGCTTCACTAGTGCTGCTGGTGAGTTTTTTCAATTAAATCCCTTCTGTCCGTGACACAGAATGCAACATGCTTGGTGACGAAATTTTTCATAGCAATATATCCGATTCTTTGATTTTTTTTAGTAAATAGATTTTTTTGCATTGCATTTAATCATCATTAATTATTCGTTTATTTCCTCGTCTGCGTTGACAGCGTAAAAACAGTTGTGAAAATGTATAATTGTGTTGCAGATGTGTATTCATATTATATACGACTATATCACAACATATTACAACAAAAAATGATTATAAAATCCGTAAACGTGTTTATTTTTCATAAACTCATCTTTAAAAAGTTTTCAGGAGAAAACTGGAGTTTTTAAGGAAAAAATATGTCAAATAAATAAATAAAATACAATTAAAGTCTTCTAAACTCACCAGAACACATGATGATGATGATGATGATGATGATGATGATGATGATGATGATGATGATGATGTGTTGACTGGCGTGTGTTTTAACAGTGGGCGAGGTCGTCTACGCCTGTCACAACAACACAGCTGTGATGTCATGTGGTAAGAAAGCTAAAACTTATTTAATTGTTACGACAACTAAAACCTGGATCAATAAATCAAAACAACCACCTCAGGGACTAAGAGTCGGACGTGTAAAAGAAAAAACATCTTTAAGTTAACAAAAATCTGTTTGAACCTGATTCTGTGAGCCGTTCTCCTCCTGCAGATGTGGGCAGTAAAATACAGCTGGAACACATCCTGTATAAAGTCGGCGTGGGGACGAGGTGTGGGGAGGGAAAAAGTCAGCCGGACGACGGCCCTGACGTCTACTGCACCTTCCCCTGGGCCGAGATGGTGGTGGAAGATCTGTAAGGAAACCCACTGTGGAACCGATCCCGTGGAGATATCACCACGGATCAATAACACGATTATTACTGGATAGTTTGAAACAGAAGCTCCTCCTCTGACCGGTCTCTGAAGTTTAAATACTGATGGAGATTCCTCAAATTCCGCTGTAGTCTGTGTCCTGAATATGATGGTTCGGGGTGGGTTAGGGTGGGTTTAGTGTTGGATCAGGTTGTGTTAGTGTTGGATTCGGTTGGATTAGTGTTGGATTCGGTTGGATTAGGGTGTGTTGATGCTCCAGATGCATTCTGACCGTGTCCGTCTGACTCCAGCTGCGGGAACAAGAGGTCCTGTGAGGTTCCGGTCACTGAGTGGGTGTTTGGTGAATATCCCTGCAAGGAGCAGACCAGATACCTGGAGGTGTCCTACACCTGCGCCAAGCCAACCCCACCACCCCCACCACCCCCACCTCCACCAGCTCCAATCAAGCCTGACTGTATGCACACACACACACACATGAAAACACTACAATCACTGAAATCAGTTTTCCATGAATCAATGTATCTGTGATCGATCAGTTCTCACCACTGCTTCTGTTTCTCTGCAGGTGAAGACAAACCCGCCGCTGAAGCCTGAAGCTTTGAGAGGTTTTCCTCGCTGTGGGTGGACAGAGCAGCCAATGACGTCAGACTTTCTATTTCAGTCATCGAGAGCATTCATAAGGAAGAATTTACATCAATAAAAAGCCTCATCATTGTGACAAAGATGGTTTCCAATGATTTTCTTCGTATCTTCAGTCTTTAGTTAAACTTGAAGCTTCTATGGCCTTTAAACACATTCTGAGCTTTAATCCAGATATGCAGTAATTATATGTGATGGCATGATTGCATCTGTAATGATATACTTTTTTTTTTTTTGTTATTTCTTGTCATTTTAATTCTGTTGAGCTTCATTTATTCACTGAACAGTGAGACCAAACCTTCATATGGATATTTTCTATTTTTTGGATCATTCTCTGTTAATTATATCATGTTGGGCGTCTTCCTTTACGGCATGAATGTTTAGCTCATCAAGCAGCTCAATGGGTCAAACCTATAAAGATGGTATAAAAATACAACAACAACAAAAAAGTTTTAAAATAAAACTGTTTCAGAGTTGTATAATTCTTTAGATTTTTAGTAAATTTAAAGAAAAATGGGACAAATTTGTGAAACTAATTTAAAAGACAAGAATATGGGGAAGAAAACAGTTTTAAGATCCTTGAGCTTTATTGTCCTTAGATCTGACATCAACAGCATGAGTGAGAAGCAATAAAAGGGAGACGGAATAAAAACCAAAGATCAATTTCTGATACAGAAAATACTGTTGATGCATTTTTATAGAATAATAATCAGAATTAACCCAGAACATCGAACGTGTTTAATCACTGGTGTGCAGAGGAAAATCGGTAAAGAGCTTCACACTGAGGAGTTTGTGGTTTTTGAGCCAAGTGAGCCAGAATTATTAGGGGGGAAAAAAAAGAACACGTAGATCATCTAAAATCAGAAATGAACAGTCAAACCTAAACTGAAAGATGGCAGCTGGAAAAACAAACAAGCTCCAGCTTTTTCCTTCAGCTTAAAATCACCAGCCATGCCTGAAAAGTTCTGCTAGAGAACAGAAACGTATTGAAATAATGAGACATGAAATAAATATTTACTAGCCACAGACGCTGCACTGACAAAACCACCAAGTTTCAACTTTTATACATAAAATGAAAATACTGCTTCAAAGGAATACGACATTAGTATTGTGGAGAATTAAGCATTTTGCCTGAAAATAAAATGTTCCCCAGTCTACTTTTCTAAACCATGCAATGATTCTAAAACCTGCAAAGACACAAGAACAGTTTGCTCCTTCCTAGTAGATCAGTTTTGATATTTGAGACTTTTGCACTGATTTGACACCAAAATATAAAGAACAACAGAAAACCTGTGGAGTTCCTCAGGGATCAATTTTAGGTACATTTTTGTGTGTAATTTTTGTTCTGTTTGAGATTTTTAAAAACATTTTTCAAAAAGGTTCAATGTGTAACTACTGAAATGAAAAATGAAGCTTTAATAATACAAATCAACACAAATGAGGACATGTTGCATGATCCAAAAGCAGCCGGTAGCACCAAACAGCTAACTCAAAGAAGAAAATGTCTTCCAATATGGGGAGGCTTGTGATTTCCTGACCCCCCCAAGCAGAAAATGAAATCAACCACCATGCAACAGGGACTAAACGTCATCATTGTTTCATTGCAACGTGCAAGATTGCAGAAAAGACAGTGACGTTAAGACACGCCTCATTAGCTTGCTAGCTTGTGGCCGCATTATGTTATTATGATTTTTTCCAGCAAAGGGTTAAATGATCGATCTGATTTTTGCCTCTGTGGAGCAGAACGACGTGAGCTAATCGAAGTTAAACTGAATTTGCTTCCTTGTGCTGAAAAGACTGTATCTGTGTTTAGAAGCAACAGCTGTGAAACAACAGGAAGTGAGGCTGACTGTACCGTGGTTCTACTGGCCCCGCCTCCACCTGTGAACGCCCAATCAAACATAATCAGTGCACGAGTCCCAAACATCAAAACGTCCACGAGAGCCAAACGGAGAACGACACCGACGACGAATCTTTGACTTCATTATTGAAACCAAACGTGTCTCGTGATTTTGATCGTCGGCCGTTCTCGTCTTGTGTCATAAATCTTTTGTTTGCGTCGTTTTAACGTCGGGATGAAAACCAAGAACTCCATCGAAATAAGTAACAAGAGCTTGAATTGAATCAGGACATTTTTTGCAAGACGCCATATGAATTCCAAACTCATCTGAGAATGGAGCGATGAGGACCGGGACCAATCCGTAAAGACAAGTAGAGTCGCTCGAACCAGTTCTCACTATTCATGAATTTACCGACTGTTTTTATCCAGTAAATCTTTGTGCTGACACGTTTAAGTAAAAGAAGAATCAATGAGGCTCCTGGAGGCAAACCTGAAGAACAGACGCCACTGAAAACACTTCGCTCCATTAGGAAAATAATCATTTTTAAACCTCGTTCAAAACTCGTTCACAGTGCTCACAAGAAAAGTCTCTCCAGATTGTCTGCCGTCGAGCCATCGTGTCAACAGTCCGGTTCTGTTCTGCTGCTTAAAGAAGGAGTCCGTCAAGGTGAAGCTCCAGACCGGCTCAGACATCCCACTTCTCCAAAAACGTCCAATAGAAACCAAGCTGCTGGTCGAGTCTGAGGTGGTGATCCCGCCGTAGGGTTTCTGTCCGTCCCTGAACACGTCTGCTCAGAAAGTTCTTCAGATTTGAAAGCCGTTGTTGTTGAGAGGTGGTTTTTGTTATGAGGAAGTGATGACCGGACTCCGGGGACGATCCAGGAAATGTTCTGCAGCCTCGGTAGAGAAAGAGAGTTGCCTTTGGAAAAAAGATCTAAATCAGGTTGTATCTGGATCCACACTGTGATGGCTACCCGCCCCTCCGGTACGACTGACGTTCTTCCTGAGAAATGCCAAAACATCGAGAAAAAGAAATCCTGGAGGCGCCTCAAAGCTGAACGGTTACTCCGTCTTTTGAAAGCCTGACCTCCTCGTTGGAGGTAAAAACGTTCCCAGAGTTTCATCGCCATCTTGAATGACGTCATAAAACACGTGGACGTCCAGGTGTTCGAGAACCGATCCGATGTTTTCACCGTTCACGTGTTTTTGTTGGACTGTTCAGTGTGTTGTCTCCTTCACCACCAGAGGTGAGGCGCTCTCATCGCTCTCTCCGATTTAAGAAGTTTCTTATTCCACAAACCGTCGCAGCCTCCAAGCTAACAGCATCAGCGTGCGTCCCATCAGATGAGGCTAAAGCCTGTTCTCTTCTACGTAAGGGGAGGGGAGCAGGGGGTATTTGGGGTAGATGTGTCATGTGATCAGGGGTGTTAATGCTTCAGACCGGCTCGTCTTCGTGTTCCAGGTGAGAATGGGGTCTGCTGCTGGTCTCGCCGGCGTGTCACCGCCGCTGCTGGCTGAAGACGGGGAAGGCCAGCGTGACGTTGAGCGAGTCGTTGTGCTGCACCAGCGACGTGTGCTGGTAGTGGAGCACCAGCTCCTTCAGCGAGCCGTACAGGTTGTAGGGCTCGGCGAACCCGAAGCCGGTGCTGGTCTTATTGATGACGCAGTGCTTCACCTCGCGGTCCACGCTGAGAAGAGAGACACAGATCAGACAGCTGCTCCACCAATGAGAGAGCAGACAGGTGAAGGAAAGGCGGGGCTTACACTACAGAGCAGGCGTAGCAGCCGGGTTTGCTGCTGTCCCGCACCAGGAAGGTCCCGTCTCTCTTCCCCCGGAGCAGAGACTCCGCCTGGGTGCGGTTGATGTTTCCCAGACGCCACAGACGCTCGTTGTGGTGAGGAAGGTCCTCCTCATCCTCCACCATGCTGTACTCGCTGAGAGGGGGGCGGGGGAGGGAGGGGTCATGTGACACGTGAGGAGATAACTCACACAAAACAACAACCAACAAGACTCCGTTTTTAGGTTTGGTTTGGTTCATCAGGACGAGCAACAACAGCAACTTCCTGCTTCACCTGGAGTAAATTCATTTCTCACTTTTTAATGAATAAAGGAAAAACATTATCTAATTTTAAATGGCATTTAAGTACTAATGTGAAAACAATATACAACTAAATCCTTCATGCACTCTACAGCAGTGGTCCTCAACCTACCGTCCTTTAATGTGTGGTGGATAAACACAACAAAATAAAAAGATACAACCAGCATTAAACTGTTTTTACTCTAAATCTAATAATAAAGTTGAATCCAGTTTGTATCAACTTTATTAGCAGCGTCCTCGTAACGTCACACTAAACGTTTGTTTCTTGTTGGTTCTGCTAGCTCGGGAGTTTCAGTTTAGCGGTAATGTATTCTGTGTTAGCGGCCGGAGCGGCCCCTTTAAGAGGGTAGTCATGTGACCGAGGCAAGCGTCTCCACGAGTGTCAAGAGTGACTCATAGACGGATGTGGAGGAGAGAATCCATTCATTTAAAACAAAACTATGTTCACAATCAGATCAGAAAGAAGTTCTAGATTCTTTGTGTGACCCGGTACCGACCGACTCACGGACCGGTACCGGTCCACGACCCGGGGGTTGGGGACCACCGCTTTAGATGATCTAGGCGTAGGACTGTCTGTGACCACCGGGGGCAGCAGAGAGTCAGACTTACTCTTCTGTGGTTTCGTTCTTCAGGCCGAGCCACTCGTTCAGCTTCCTCTGACGGACTCCTTTCTGGGTCAACCACCTGACACACAAAGACATCAGCGGTCAGCGTCACGTGACCTGAGAGCTCTGACGGGACCCGTTTGTGGGTGCCGGCCTTACATGAGGTACTGGTCCCTCGTCTTCCGGAGCTGGATCAGGTCCGGTTTGATGCTGTTCATCTTCTTGTCGATCTCTCTGTAGTCGGCCGCCTGCTTCTTCAGGTCCACCTCCAGGTGGCGCTTGCTGTCCACGATCTCTGTGATCCGAGACTTCAGCTTGTCGTAGTTCTCCATGATCCTGTGAGGAGGAGGGGGAGGAGGAGGAAGAGGAGGAAGAGGAGGAGGAAGAGGAGGAGGAAGAGGAGGAGGAGGCGTCACATTTCTGTTATCCTGACGGATGTCAAAAAATAAAAAAACAGGATCAGTGTCACTCCGCCACACTGTGTGTGTGCTAGCACACAGTTGCCATGGCGACAGCCCACCTCTGGATCTCCTTGTCGTTGCCCTCTTGGCGGAACTTCTCGATGTACTCCTTGCTGAAGCGCTCCTGAGTCTGACACTGCTCCTCGAAGATCTTGATGGTCTCGTTGAACGCCTCGATGGCGGTCCGCTTCATCTGGATCTCCTGGTGGGGGGGGAGGAGAGGAGAGAAACCATGAGGGGAGGAATCCTCTCTGCAGCAGCTGCTCAGAGTGAAAGGTGGCGCCTCCCTGTGTCAGTAGTCAGTACTGCGGTGTACCTGTGAGGTCCTGGTGTACTCCTCGTACAGCCTGTCGTACTCGCGGTTCTTCTCCTGGTACTGCAGGTGATACTCGTGGAGCTTCTTCCCCACAGCTTCGATGCTGTCCTCCTTCACCACCTGATCCTGAACACAACACGACCAATCAGACCACTCCGCAAAAACAAGGGTGGCCAATGAGAAAGCAGCTGGGGTTCGCCGGCCTGCGGACCTGCTGGTGTTTGGAGACCGGGTAGAGCAGCTTGACGTCCAGCTTGGGGTTGTACTGGGCCAGGGACTCGTGGCGGTAATGGTTGATGAGCTCCACCACCGAGCTGAAGGTCAGCGGGTCGGAGAAGCCGTACTTCCCCTCGCGGTGGAAGATCTTTATCAGTTTGTTGTTGCCTCCCTTCCTAAAAGTGGACGGACAACATTCGATAACACCGTTCAAACTTGTCTGGGACCTTCTGGAGACTGGGAGTGTGTTTAAACTTCTGTGTGTGTGTGTCTGTGTGTGTGTGTGTGTGTGTGTGTGTGTGTGTGTGTGTGTGTGTGTGTACCTCAGAGTCAGTGTGTAATCTCCGTGCATCTTCGTGGAGGCGTCTCGAACCAGGAACGTACCGTCGGCCGTGTCTCTCAGCTTCTCGTTCACCTCCTCCCTGCACACAGATACACCCGAGTGATGTCATCAGAAAGATGTCATCATAGTGATGACATCACAGCTCTGCCGCCGAAAATCATCCAGCTCTGAACCCAGAGAACATGTTCCTGACTCATCATTATTAGTACTGTAATCGTTCGGTGCTGATCATGTCAGGTTGTAGGGAGGAGGAGCCAGAGAGGCTCTCATCTTCATCTTCATCATCATCACTCTAACAGATTCATTTCAGTCACACTGAGCGGTTTACCTGGAGATGTCTCCCCAGTACCACTCGGCGTCCTGCAGTGAAATGCTGTTGTTGAAGCTGCTGGCGGCGGCTGGCGGCGGCGGTTTGACCGGTTTAGGAGGCAGAGCTGAAAAAAAACACACACGGAGAAGCAGGAATTTAGAACGAATTCATCGAGTTTTATGGATCCAACGCAAAACAAAAGTAAACCGGGAACGGAAGACAAATCTCTACCAACACGGGTACAACAGGTGATGTCACCATGACGACAAGAAACCGTACAAAGTCACAAACAAGGAGAACGTTTCAGTAATAAGGAGCTACAGCTAGCTGCCCTCCTCTTCCTCACACCATCGCCTCTGATCGTGACAGTACCCTTCTGCCCCTAGCTATCAAACTTCCAGCTTCACTTCAGTGGCTTTCAAATGAATCTTTATTGACAACTGTCAGCAGTCACAATGTTCCCACCGACATCGTGAGAAGAAAATGAAGTTTGTGCTGGTTCTCTGTCTGCAGCATGAGATCGACAGCAGCGAGGCGGTCGGACAGGATGGAGGTGTGACCAGTGGTGATAAAAAAAAGGAGTTAGCAACAGTTAGCAGCTAACAAAGGAGCTGAAAATCAACCTAAATGGTCTTCAAAGACGGAGACATCGTTTCTGGAAGCTGCTCCTCTCCTCATCCTACGGGAAGAGGATAAATAAACCGAAGTGGAACAAGGAGGTGAAGAACGGTTTCTGTCCAGTAGGAAGGATTTTTCTCTGCTCGATGTGAAATCACACCAGAGCAGTTTGTTGGTTTGTTGGGTGTGAAGGAACACGGAAGGCTCTTTGTGGGCGACGACGTCTTCAGTGTTCTGAAACACTCTGATTTAGAGCCAAGACTCTAAATTGACGCTAACGCGACGCTAACGGGACCCGGCTGCCAGGAGGTGTCGGTCCGGGTTCTGCTCCTACCTGGACTCTGCATGTGGATGTAGGACAGGATCTTATCCCGTCCTCCGAGGGCCTCGGCCTTGGCCCGGCATCCGTCCTCTCGCTCCATGTTGAGTGTTCAGAACCGTCTCATGTCCTCAGAACCGTCTCATGTCCTCAGAACTGTCTCAGGGTCTCAGAACCGTCTCATGTCCTCAGAACCGTCTCATGTCCTCAGAACTGTCTCAGGGTCTCAGAACCGTCTCATGTCCTCAGAACCGTCTCATGTCCTCAGAACCGTCTCAGGGTCTCAGAACCGTCTCATGTCCTCAGAACCGTCTCATGTCCTCAGAACCTTCTCGGTCTCAGAACCGTCTCAGGGTCTCAGAACCGTCTCATGTCCTCAGAACCGTCTCATGTCCTCAGAACCGTCTCGGTCTCAGAACCATCTCAGGGTCTCAGAACCGTCTCAGAACCGTCTCAGGGTCTCAGAACCGTCTCAGGGTCTCAGAACCGTCTCAGGGTCTCAGAACCGTCTCAGGGTCTCAGAACCGTCTCAGAACCGTCTCAGGGTCTCAGAACCGTCTCATGTCTTCAGAACCGTCTCAGGGTCTCAGAACTGTCTCATGTCCTCAGAACCGTCTCATGTCCTCAGAACCGTCTCAGAACCGTCTCAGGGTCTCAGAACCGTCTCAGAACCGTCTCAGGGTCTCAGAACCGTCTCATGTCCTCAGAACCGTCTCAGAACCGTCTCAGGGTCTCAGAACCGTCTCAGGGTCTCAGAACCGTCTCCGGGTCTCAGAACCATCTCATGGTCTCAGAACCGAGCCTCTGATCCTGCTCCAACAAACTGACGTCATGTGGTAGAACAGCGATCTGCTCCGAGCTGCGCTGCCTGGTTCCGTGGGTTGGATCCTCTCTTTTCGCTCCTGCCTCCGCTGTGACTCGTCCCCACCGACCGGAGCCGCGTCGGCTTCCTGTGGTCATCCGACGTCGACTTCAGGCTCCCAGATTTAAAACGACGCAACTTTTTCCTCCGTCCGTCTAGCTCTCTCACAGCCAGCCTCGGTTCAAAGCTCAGGAGAGCAGCTTGGAGATGTGTGACATCACCGCTGCCCCCAGCCAATCCTGCGATGGAAGCGATATCACCGAGGCAACACCCCCCTCACACCCCCCTCCTCCTCTGCTCTGCTGCATCTTGTGTATGGATGATGTCATCGTTTCAGCTGCCGCTCGGTCTGAGCAGACCGATCGGCACCGCTGATGAATGAATGAATGAATGAATGAATGAAAGGATTAATGAACGGATGGAGAGAGAATGAATGGATGAATGAATGGATGAACGGACAGGTGAACACGTGAATGAATGGATGAATGAACGGACGGATGAAGCATTAATGAACGGATGAAGGGATCTCATCAACCCGATCAGTCAGGAACAAAATCGATCACTGATTTCACTGAATTAATGGTCAGATTTATCAGAATGGAAACGGTCAGAAGGATTCTGAATGTCTTTGTCTCCAGCATCACTCACACACACACACACACACACACACACACACACACACACACACACACACATTCTCTCTCTCAGACACACACAATACTCTCTGACCCTCTCAAGTACACACAGCCACTTACTCTCGCTGACTCAATCATACACACACACATACACACACACACACACACACACACACACACACACACACACACACATACACACACACACACACACACACACTTATCTATTAGCCGTTTATATTCCTGAAACAGGCGTATTGACTGTAAACAGCTGACTGAATGACAGCTAGACGTCAGTCTGAGGTCACACCTCCACCCAAGCGGCTCAGCCCCTCCCTCAGGCCTATCCTGGTCATGTGACTCCTGGACCATCATTCGCATGAATGAAGAAACAAACCCTAACACACACACACACACACACACACACACACACACACACACACACACACACACACACACACACACACACACCATTAGGCACTGCAGCCTCAGAAGCGTCTCATCTATGAGGCAGATTTGACACCAACTCTTCCTCTGCTGTCCACCGTCAAACCTTCGACTCTTCCCTGCCCCCTTGTGGACGCATCACTAACAGCTGGTGTAAGCGTGTGGTCGTCTATGGCGGATGGATTCATTTTTGCAATTAGATGGAGTAGAAATGAGTCTAAGGGACATGAGCAAGATGAAGAAGGTCCTGAACGGTGTTCCAATCTATTCTCAGTTTATTTATTTATTTTAGTTTCATTTGTTGCTCCGCCCTGACTCTGACCACACGCTGCTCACATGTCCTGTGAGACAGCAGCTCCTACGACAAACGTTTTGGACATTCCGTCCTCCGACATCCCCTCCGGATTAAAAATGAGACCAGCACCTGACACACAAGTTCAGATTGAGCAACAACCACGACTTGTGACAGTGACAAAGATCCAGTGTGACACAGTTTCACGGCCGTAAGCGGAACTGAAAGCCATGATGGAGAACTTGTACCCAAAGCAGCAGAAAACGCTTCAGACGAGTTGAGAAGGAGGGTTTGGTTACCTGGTGCCGACTGGTTCATGTTGAGCTCACTGGTTATCAGAACCTCCAGGACCTGAACCAGAGGATCCTGACTGGACTCAGACCTGAACGGAACAGAAACAGATTCTTTATTCACAAACACAGACGACCTGAAAACACAACGATACCAAACAGATACTGAACATGTTACGATAACATCATGTCTTAAGGACAGTCGCTATCCTGACTAGGAAACACAGGAAACACGAATTGTGGATGACTGACCCGCCGTTGTGTCTGAACAGCAGCGCGCTGAAGCTCTCTGCCAGGCCTCTGGGGCTCAGCTGGTTCCTGGAGCCGTGCAGACAGATCCGGGCCAGGTGCCGGACGATGCTCAGCAGCGTCAGGCCGTACTGGGCGGGGCAGGACGGGGAGCTGGCCACGCCCCGTAGTACCTGGGCGCAGTCCTCCAGGTCCCGGACCTCTGCAGGCGAACAGAACTGTTAGCGAACACAAACTCCACCGACCAGCTTCAACATCCAGGGACCTCAATCTGACCTTGAACGACACGAATCATGTCGGGATGCAGTGAAGACGGGACGACGGGACCGGGTAGATCCTGCAGGAAGCGCACCACCCCATCGCACAGGGAAGACACGTCCAGCTGGTCCAGGTCTGAAAGCAAACACACCTCAGTTCAGGACCAACATGTCAGGAGAAGAACTGGACCCATGGCCGGCGTGGATGAAGGAGGAGTTTCCACCCAAGAACCTTCCGAAGTAAACAGATCATGTGACTCAAGCCGGACGTGTGAGACTGACGAAGACGGTCGCTCACCGCTGTCAGACATCTGCCTGGTGTCCACACCTCCCCCACCCAGACTGCGATACACGCTGGCACTGTCCAAACCTGCAGAAGCACATCAATAAAAGGGTGATGGACAGGAACTACTTTGTGTTTCCACTGTGTGTGTGTGTGTGTGTGTGTGTGTGGGTGTGTGTGTACCTTTGGTCTCTATGGCCTCCATCAGTCGGCTCAGGAGGGGAGGGGCTGTGTATGGGGGTCCAAACTGCTCCGGGAGGTCTGGTAACCCCAACCCTGCAGACAAACACCCCAGCCTGAGGATCGTCCAGTAGAACCAATCAGAAGCGACTAAAGCCTGACACTGACAGCGATCCCACGGATCCTCTGGCACGAAGGAACTCGAGGGATTCCGAACTTCTAGCGATACGATCATTAATCGTTGGAGAGCAGCCAGTCCGGTCCTTCAACACGACAGAAACGCACCAATCGTACGGTGGTCTACGTAACCGACTCACAACTGACACACATTTAAACTACACTCACCACACAACGTGAACAACTACTGCTGTGACACCAGAGTGTTAATCTGTCCTTAGATCACTGAGGATCAGATTAACGATCGATTTACAGGTAAAAACCACCGGAAGAGCAAGAAAATACTTTCAATTTAAATAGGATGTAAAAACATCTAACACACACACACACACACACGCAAACCAGATGGCAAAACTACACACAACACACAGTAAAATCACATCACACACACTTCCTGTGTTCTCTGGTCGCAACAACACCGAGTTGAGATCTGTCCAGTCAGCAACCGCAACCCGGACTACACACCGTGTGTATGTGTATATGTGTGTGTGTGTGTGTGTGTGTGTGTGCGTGTTTCTTTCCGAGGAAGCAGCTGAAGGAAACTCTGACGTGAGTCACACTAAAGAGTATCAGGGTAGAGACAGAATATTTCACTTTAACACTGAGCGTTTTCCAACTGAACCTATTTTTTAAAATACCTTAATGACCACCCAGGGGAGAAATTCTTCTCTCTATTTGTACCAGAGGACACCTGGGCAGCCTGTTGGGGTTGAAGGAGTGTGAGATGTGTGTAAACTACAGTGACACACTGGCGTTCGAGCCGCCATGATTGAACACATGCTGTGAGGTCACTGCCTCCAGTGGGACAGAGTGCACATGTGCACGAGTGAATGCATCATGTGACCGGGACACGTTCACCACATCACAAAGGTTAGTGAGCAGGACTGGTGTATGAGCTAACAGGGTCAGGAAACCACCAGCCTTCTGTTCTCAAACCCTCGGCTGCCATTAAAGACAGAGGCACAAACACACTATTACTGGGTCTTGGAGACGTATGCGCTCAACAGAGTATTGTTCTATGTGAAATGTGAAAGCAAAAATGAGCGAGATCAAATATATAGAATGAACAAAAGAGGACTGAACACGGAACCCTGAGGAACGCCACGCCCACTGCCCCTACGTCTGATTGGTGGTCCTTCATACTCACCCTCTGACTCTGAATCAGTCCTAACTGACGCTGCAGAGGGAGGCCTGGGTGGGCGGGGCTTTGGTGTGGGTGGAGACATCCTCTTCCGACCAATAAACTCGACATACGTCCCCGGGAAGTCACCTTTTTCCTGTTGGACAGACAGACGTCGAGACGTTTCAGTGAAACTGTGATTTATGTTGTTTGGATCTGAGTCTTGAAGGCGCCTTCAAACCAAAACGAGTCCTCGCTGGTGATTCGCTACCCGATTGCCCCAATAGATTATTAAGTTAAGCACGTTCAGAGATAAAGTCAATGAAGCATTTATTTCTGTACTCACAGCAGAATACAGATCAGACGGCATCTTTTACAAATTAAAATACTTCATCGACCCCCAGTGGGAGACTTATTTTTACACAAGCACTACTCAAACATTAAAAAGTGAAAATGATGTGAGAATATACGACAATTCTTTACACGCCCATGAATGGAATATGAGGGTTAGCCCAAATAATCATAAACAGGCATTAAAAATTGCAAAGAAATGTTAAAAATTCATCACCCCTCAAGTTCCTGCAGTCAAAACAATTATAATTGTGTTCCAGGTATTGATCACACAGCGTGATCGATCAGACAATAGAGAATTACTGACGGATGCACAGCTGAATGGGAGGAACCACTGTTCACAACTTGAGTCGGACCTTTTTGAGTTCCCTGACTCAAGCAAAAATTTCCGCTTCGTCAGCTGTCATTTGGCGTCCAGAGACCTAATATCTCATGTGAGCCCATCACTAACTAATCAATAATTCTGTAATCAGGTGAAGCCGAACTGATCAGCGTGACGTGTTACCTGCGTGGTCTCGTTGAAGCCCGGCAGCCATCCGATCTCTGAGGGTCGCTCCTCGGCTCCGTTGCTGCAGCCGAGCGCCAGCAGCGCCCCTTTACTGACCAGCAGCACGTCTCCCACGTGGAGGTCGATGTCCTCCTCCCTCTCCTTCTTGTAGTCGTACAGCGCTCGGTACTGAAAACCCTCCGAACTCATGGCGGCGGGAACCGAGGCGTCACGACAACTAAATAAACGGCTCTGAATATATACAACGAAAATAGGCTCTTCTCTGATCCTGAGTGCGTCTAATGTGGAGAACTCGGTAACGATGGCCTCTGCTGTCCGTGTGTCTCCCCTGTCTCCATGCTGACTACTCTGTGGTCATCCCTCCAGTCGGTGCCACGGCTGATCGATCAACGCATCCTCGCCGTTCATGAACAGGAGTCTCAGCAGAGGTAGAGGCCACATCTGGGGAGGCAGAGACCTGGGGGGTGGGGGGGACAAGCAGTCAATCAGTTCCTCCATCCATCAATCAATCAATCAATGAGCGGTTTGAGGCATCCGTTCTGTTGTCTGCTCTGAGCCCACATTTAGATGCTTCTGTACACTTTTGCTTTTCACAGTCAGTCTCTTTAAATGAAACACAGCCTGAAGAAATATTTAATTTCAGTCTGATCCTAAAATAGGATGAAGAATTTGATCGGTGGTTCCACATTCGTACAAACAGGTTTAACTGTTTCCTCAGACGCGGTTTGTTTAAACTGTCATATTTCATCATTATCTCTACATCTTTTCCATCGTCTGATTGGCACTGACTGAATCTAGTCGCTCTTATTCTGCTTTGTCAGTGTTTTTCCACTCCTTTAACATCAACACATAAATGTCCAGGCGGTTGTGGTTCAGGTGGTGACAACATTCACTTATCGGAAACTCGGTCGAATGCAGAGAACAGTTTTCACAACATTTTACCAAAGATAAACTTATACAACAGGAAAACGCTGCCTCGTCTTTACTTGTAAACATTTATTGTAATCCCTTGAGGTGTCTGAGTGTCTGAAACTGTCACCTCTTAATCTGGATTCTTCCACTCCTATCGGTGTTAATCTGTGTCCATGTTCTCTGAGTTTAACGGAATTAAAAAAGACTGCTGGGCCTTCGTGGAGAGACACACTGCATTAAATATTAATTCAAACCAAATTCTCACTCGGTTCCAGCTCCCTTGTTGTGATCTTGTGTGAGGTTTATTTTAATACTTGTTCCTATTCCTTCAATTCTCCCTTTCTTCATGCAACTCTCTTATTTAATACGTCTGTTAGTTAAGTTTACACCCATTTTCTGCATTGTTTTCTATTCTGTTTTACATAAAGGACTAAAAAATATCTTTGGTGTCAAACACTTCCAGCTGCATTTGTTACATGCAATGTTCTTTATAAATGAAGTTCATAATGAATACAAAATTCAAGATTAAATCATTGTAATACTCAATTAAAACCCAACGTTCCAGCAGAAAAAAACTGAATAAATGACGTTTTTACTGAGTTTAAAATAGCAATCCATACATTTGATGTAAATAAACAATAATAATACAGTAATATAAACTGATACCTAATAAGAACAAGAATAATAAAGTATTTTAGCAGATTATAAAACAGATCGCTTGTGAAAGACAGACAAGCTGGCTATATGTAGTTTAAATAATAGAATCCAGGCTAAATTAATTTTAAAACAATTCATCAAAAATTACTTTCATTTTCTAAAATACACCGTTTTATATTTGAATAAAATTGCACATAAAACACTTAATTGTGTTTCGTCCAGCAAAACTGACTGCTGATAGCTAACAAACGGATCACAATTAAAAGTTTAAAAGTCAAATAAACAAATTATTAGGTGGTATTTTATTATAATATACGATTCTACACTTAAACTTGATGCTAATTTGTTAAAATGTTGTCAAACGGAGTCATAAAAGCTCATAAATGAAACACAGACATCGAATCCATCCAGGAAACGGGAAACGACATGCCAGAGCTAGCTTAGCCTGCTATCTTGTGTCAATCGCTTTCTCACCTTTTATGTTTTCAGTCACTAAAAACTTGCATCAGACGAAACAGGAGCCACCATTAAGCTTCAGAGATTAGACGGGGCCTCCATTAGTTCTCCAAAAACAGAAATATCCACTTATTTGATCGATTATTCCCGTGATAAAGATACTCGTGGTACAGATGTCCAAGCCTAAGACTCAACATTAGCGTCAAGCACTCGAAGGTACCAACACTTCCGCTTCGAACCTTCAAAGTAAAGCATATTTTACTAAACTACCCAAAACCCAAAATAAATACGTGTAATTAAAGCACGACGTTGAAAATATGGTATATTGTACATTACATATTTTTATTAATGTTTACTGTGACAATCATTCAACAATCCGAGCCAAATACTTATGTAACCATGAAAAGCGAATGGAATTTTCAAAATAAAACATGTTCGGCGAACACAAGGATATTTGCGAGCACATGTGTCAAAAATAGGGTTAATTTTTGAAAAGATACGTAAAATATCAAACATAATATTTGTCCATGATCTTATTTTAACATTATTATATTCGTAACGTTGAGATCCAAAGCACATGCCGTTAAACCAATTACAGGAGAGAGGCATGGCACAACGTCACATCCGGTAACCTACATTTTAATTCAGTGAACAAGGATGTCAAGACAGAGCACCATAGCAACAAAAGAAAGAGTGTGATGGAGGAGGTGTACTGTATTCATGCTGTCCTCATTTATTCAGGCCGCAGCCTTTCAGAGTGAGTGGGACCGTTTATTTCTGTGTCAGTGAGAAACAGGGCGACTTATGCAAGGCTAAAATCCATCAATACTGACACTGGTTAAACATAATAAACATTTATTTACACCTGAGTCACAACAAAGTCAAAACAAGAATCATAGGATAGTGGGATATGATATCATACCGTAAATTCATGAAAGAAATAGTTGTGGACGTAAACTGCTTACCCCACAGCTCACGTTCCTGATGGCACCATACTTCATAATTTATTAACACGCTTGTCATCGCAGCATGAAAACACAACAGTCTGAACAGCTCAGACATTAGTACTAGGGCAGGAGAAGAAAAACTGATTCTGTTTCATAAAGAAAAGCCTGTTTTCTTTTCTAAATCTTGTTCAGATTATTTTCTAAAATGCTGGAAGAAAAAACATTTCCGAAAATAAAATATCACCAAAGCCACAAAAGTATGACTGATGATAACCAGACCTCAGGATTTACTTTTCTAAAATTGTATGTAAAAGCTTTCAAGAAATATTAAGTACATATTCAAATCATATCAATAGAATATACAGTAGGTTGAGCTTTGACAACAAAAAATATCTGTTGGATGTCTTCAGTTCATTCATAATGTATTTTTTTATAAAAATTTAAAGTTCAGCAGTTGAGGATTTTTAAAAAGCATTTAAAAAAAATTCTGTTTCCATTCGATATTTAAATTATATTATACTGGAATATAATGCAGACTATTGCTGTTACGAGTCTCAGAGTCTGTTCTTCAAATCATGGAGACGACTTCTCGTATCCGAACATCTATGAATACGTTTGGACAGCTGGTTACTTCTGGGACGTTTCTCTACATGCTGAAGATTTTTCCCAGTCTTCGAACTGACAAGCTGATTCTTCCTGACAGCTGCAGCTCGTCCTTCAGGAAGCGTCCCACCTGCTCCGCGTGGATGACGTCACAGAACACCCAGATCTCCGCCCGTTCCCACTGGATGTTGGCATTACACGTGGGCAAACGGGATGTCTGGACGGATCGGCTCACGGCCTGCCAGACCTGTGAGGGGGAGGGCCGATAAACAAGGAGGAAGAGCATTAAAAAACAAAGATGAAGGACAGGAAATTAAAGAAGCCATTGATCTTTTTATCTGATTATCTTACAATTCATGTTGCTTCAAGAAAAGAAGTCAAATTAAGAAAGAGAAGTCAAGCACCAAAATAACGCAAATAATCTGAGTCAAATCTATCATTATAAATGATAAATACACACTTTGTATTTCCCTTGTTGCATTAGAGTTTAGATAGTACAGACATGTCAGAAAAAAAGGAAACATCTGTTTTGACTTCACACAGATCAAATGATCTAGTAATATTCAGGCTCACTTGTGTTGTGTAGTAGATGAATAACTAAACTAATTTGGCTGCAGGAACAGAAATAATTTTTCTAACCACCTTGTAACTGGATGCATCTTTAACTTGAGCTCAGGCAAAATCTGTTGATTGCTGTGGAAAACGTGACGCAGATAGAGATCCATAGACACACACAAAGAGTGATGTCAGCTCAGTTTCCCATCAACCGACGTCTGATCTCAGCAGTGCAGGTCCAGCAGATTTCAATCAGTTTTTACAGCCAAAGCCGATAAGAGAAGTTATTTAACATTTTTTTAGCTGTAAAGAAAACTCATAACCTGAAGATTATCACTGTAAGAAAGGCTGACGGTCCTGAGACATTGGGTCAACAGTCAGCCGTCAGTCCGTCGCCCTAGTTTTGATGCTGACGCCAACAAGCTGCTGATGATGTTACCTATACCCTCAGGACGTTGAATCAGCAGCTTTTCATTTGCCCATGTTTACACACTGTCAACTCAACATCGCTGCAATAATGATCTGCCACACCAAAAGCAGTGTAATATGTGATTTTAGGTAGAATGAATCAAAACAGGGGCAACATTTCACTCATGCATTGAGAAGCACCTTTTAAACAATTATTTAGCAACCCTGATGCTGTCTCAGTCCTGCCCTGACGAGGATTTGGTTAGGTTTCCTATTTCTCTGTTAGCAGCTACATGAAGGTAAATTTAAAAAATGCATTTTAGAATTCAGTTAGAGCGCAGCTTCACAGATCTGAAAGCGTAGCTGCAGACTCCTACCCCATGAATAATGGACTGACCTGTTCAATGTCCCCAGTGGCTCCACAGTTGTGCTGACTGATTACCCATTTGACCCTCTGGCGGAGGTGGAGTCTGTGGACGGACATCACGCGACGGAAGTTCTGGGACAGTGACTGGGAGCTCTGAAGAAGAACTTTATTCTGAATGAAGACGCTCCAGGACCGTTTGCGTGGTGATGCTGTGAAGAGTAAGTCACTCTTGTGTTTTCCAGGTGAAGATTTGTTGATATCTCTCTGTTTTTTTGAATTGTTTCCATCCTCCCAGGAACTGTTTAGGTTTTCTGAGACACAGACACAATTGTCGGGCTTTTCTGGCTTTTCCAGCGGCGTTCCGGTCGTCTCTGCTCGAGGACATTCATAAGCTCTTTCTGGTCCGCGACCATCACCTACAGGTTTTTGTGGGTTGTTCTGAACCGTAGGAGTATGTGGTTTGTTCTCAGAGATGGTGATGATGGGAGCTGCTTTGGCAGGTCTGATTGGCCGGTGAAGGTCTGCGGCAGCAGGGAACCAGGGGGTGAAGACCGGAGGAGTCCGACAGGGGAAAGACTCGAGCAGCTTCTCTGTCGTTTCCAACAGAGAGCTGAGCCCAGCAGCTGATTCAGGCTGGTAGTGCAGAACCACATCCTCCATCCAGATGGATGGAGATCACATGTCTGACCGCATCACCAGCTTCCTCCTCATCTTCCACCTCAAGATTACTTCACCTCTAGTAAAATGGAACATGGGAATAATAATAGGCTTAGTCAAAGTGAAGCGTTTGGAAACTCTTGTGCAACAAGGGTCAACACAGCGGTATAACTATAGCTTATATAGTATTAAATTAAATCAACCACCACCAATAAAAATGTGATATGAATAAAAATGATTATTTCCTCACAAGTTTTGGAAAATCTCTGAATCTGGCAACACTTCTAATAGTATTAACAATATTGATAATAATTCTAACAATCGGCCTCTGCCCAAACAGGAAGCTAATGTTTTTAGCTTGCTATGCTAGCTGCTAGATGACGTTAAATAAATTTAGCCAACTACAGTAGCACATCGAGATGCTAGCGATACAGATATAAACTTCAAGCAAGAAACTTAAATGTACGTGTTTAATGTTAATATAAAATACCAGCAATTTAGTGGTTTATGGTCCTCTGAGCGCAAACAAGGAGTTAAGCTGTCATGGCGACGATGTATCACGTGCTACATTGAAATCTCGCGATAGTTCAAAACCTCACGTTGACGGTCCGCCAAGAGTTCGTCCTTTGGTCTCCCACTGCCAGATTAAAACTAACTTTGATTACGTCGCTTCAAATTATGCCTCGTTATTTTATTTTATTTTTTTACTGTTTTTATCTTTTTTACTGCCCTGGAAACCATTCTGACCGTCCAATCATTAATAACTTCACATTTTTAATTTTTTTAAATTCTGAGGCACCTTGCATGTTATTATATGAAAAGAGCTTCATAAGTAAAGTTGATTTGTTCACATGGCTAAAAACTACAAAACTACAAAAAAAAAGGACACCGACGCAGCCCACTAGTTTGTCAATAGGACATTTTATTTCATACGTCTGTTGTCTTTATTCAAATTACAGTAATATACTTGCTGAGATGACCACCGGCTGCAGCTTGGACAGCTAAAACTGACAGCTGTTCTACTTGAAGCTGGAATTTTTATCCTTTTTTTCCTCTTTTTTTTAAAATGATCTTGCAACAGAAAAAAAGCACAGATGCCATGAAGTGTGTGGTGTGGCGGTGACGTCAGGTAGGTCGGGTTATAGTGGTGGATTAACAAAACAGAACAAAAGCAAAAGAAACATTGCCCGTTGTACATGTTGTAAAAGGATCAGAATATGGCACATTTGGTCCACGTTGGTAGTTTTATTATCTTGTTTTCAAACATGTAATAAACAAAAAAAAGAAGAAAACAGATATTTGTACGTGTTTTGTCCCCAGAAGCACAGCATTAATGACAGCATATTGAAAACAAGACTGTAAGGGGGGGGGGGGCTGCTCTTTAAGTTTCTCTCTTGGTTAAAATCTCGGTTCATGAGCCAATCGTTTGTTTCTATTCTCCTTGGTAAAGCATAATTATTATTCCTATCTTTCCATCCAGAATGAGGGGATAGGGGCAGCGGGTACAGGATGGAACTTTGTGGATGACTGACAGGGATGGCTTTGGACATTCACAGGAAGTAGTCAGGAGTGCGTCTGGTCACATGGGGCTCGCCGCGGCGGGGGGCCGGGTCAAACTGAAGGCTGAAGAGACAAAAAGGTGTCGTTATTGTCTTCTTTCTGTTCTGGATGTCAGTAATAATATCATTCATCTGTTAAATGTTTGGTCCAGGATGCTGGACGTAACCTTTACGCTGGGTGAGCTGCAAGTCCATCACAAACAGAATCATACACTGAGAGGACAACAGCAGACGAAGCTAACGTGGCTAACACGATGGACATGACCTGATGTGGGGCTGTGACCCACACCACCACTAGGGGGCAATCGAGGAGTTTTGGCTTCCTGTCAGAGGAGCTGACATGTCGTCCATCTGTGCATACAGTCAGTGGTGCAGACATTCATTCACAACTAACGTTCAGAGAATGGCTGTTTCTGATTTACTGATGAGTAAATATCAACCAAACAAACATCTTAACTTCAGTTCAGCTGAGTCACATACATTTAATCATTGGTGGAACCTCTATATGAAGTCTGACGGTTCCCTCATGTGTTTCAACTTACAAGGAGTATTTCAGAGTGTCATCCAGTTCCATGATGGCTGCCTGGTTTCCACAGCGGTAGCAGTAGTTTGGAGCACTAAAGATGGTCACCACATTCTTATCATGGCCCCAGTTGTAGCCCTGAAGGTGAAGACATGTCAGAATCAGACTGAAATATTCCGGACACTGACCTCACCAGCAACATGACCGGTGTTAAATTAATCAATCAACAGAAGTTACTGAAATGTTCTTAAGTTCTTTGTTGGTGTGAAATTAAACTCTTTGCCATTTCATTTTGTTGTGGCGTCTGGACGAATCTCATCTGAACACTAAGGGAGTCTCTCAGGTGAACACGGGACCAGAAAAACACTGCGCCCTTATCACTTTATTATATTATGTTGCCATGCCTACACAGAATACATGGATAAGGACTGTTTTCATTCCGCTTGACTAGACACACCCTAAAGTCATTTAACTCACAGAGTGCCAAAGACGTCATATTTCGTCTTATAGAATCCAAACGTTGAGTGCCAAAGACGTCATATTTCGTCTTAGGCGTTTTTTATAGGGAACGTTAGATCAAAGCGTTTCGCACATTCTGTGTGATTTTCAGCCTTGTATTCCATTTATTCCGGTCGGGGGCAGTGTTTGACACCCCAGATCACCAGATAAAACGACAAAGAAGCGTCGGTGTTGGGGCAGTAGTGGAGAGAAAAATGGCGAAGCGCAAGGCGAAAGCGTGTGGAGGAGGCAGGTTCAAGCAGCTCACACTGGCACAGAGCTTGTCTGGCAGTGTAGCTGCTGTGGAAATGAGCGACAGCGGTAAGGATCGGGGTGCAGGAGATGCACCCAAGGAGGTTGAAGACCGGATCGGAGGCGAGGAAAGCGTGGCGGGTTGTAGCGGGGCCCCCCCGCAGTTCGGCGGCGTCCCACACGGGAGCGCCGCTGCGGAGAGTTCTCCGCTGCGTCTGTCCGGCGACAGGTCTGACTCTGAACCGGACCCGGACTCGTCATGAGTGGATTCCGTCAGAAAGCAGCAGGGAGTCCTCCCCAGACCTGGGGGAGCCCACGGAGGATCTGAGGAGCAAAGGTAACTATTTTGCTACTTTGTTACATGATGTAAAAAACACGCGTCGGCCCTCCGTCTCCCATAAGTTGTTCCCCATCCATGAATGTATTACTCTTTTGTGTAAAATGGTACTTATTTCAGGCATGTGTGTGTATATATGTATAATATGTGTGTGTGTATGTTTTGTAGAATAGTACATATTTCAGGCATGTGTGTGTATACATGTATAATATGTGTGTGTGTGTGTGTGTATGTTTTGTAGAATAGTACATATTTCAGGCATGTGTGTGTATACATGTATAATATGTGTGTGTGTGTGTGTGTATGTTTTGTAGAATAGTACATATTTCAGGCATGTGTGTGTATATATGTATAATATGTGTGTGTGTGTGTATGTTTTGTAGAATGGTACATATTTCAGGCATGTGTGTATATAATATATATATATATATATGTTGTGTAAAATGATATCCTACTTATTTCAAGCATGCATATATATATAGTGTAAAATTGTATATTTCTATATTTTACAGTCCCTAAAACGAGTAGAGGACGTGCATCTGCAAGAGGGAGAGGTGCGAGGAGACGCCAATCACTGGAGGTGGATGCAGGTGTTTGGGGTCATGATGGCTGGAAACCCACTAAGTTCCCATTCGTGGCAACCCCTGGTCCCCAGAATGCGGCTGCAGACCTGGATTCAGACCAGCCGGTTGACTTCATGGAGCTGTTTCTGACTGACGAGCTGCTGGGTCACATTGCCTCTCAGAACAACCTGTATGCACGGCAGTTTATACAGGCACATCCTGAAGCTCTGCCACACTGAAAAGGGGTACGTGTCACATGAGGAGGGCGAGGCGATGGAGGTCGAAGACGTGCTGCAAACCAGGTCACTCAGAAACAGAGACCCAGAAGGCAGACTCGATGGCCTGATGTCCAGGCACAAGCTGGAACGTTTGAGGGCCACCACAAAGAAGGCACATCCCTCAAGGAAATGTCGGGTGTGTGTTAGAAGGGGTGGGAGGAGTGAGACCAGGATGTGGTGCAAGGCCTGTCGTATTCCCCTGCATGCAGGAGAATGCTTCACTGTGTATCACACGCAAAATAAATATCATTGATTACACTCGCACTCACCCACACACACTCACCTGTAAATGGTTCTGACAGTTGAGAGTGAAATGAATGTACTTTGTTATGTTGTCTAATTTTCAAAATTGTTATAAAATCATTTGTTCATCAAAAATGTTTTTTCTAATGATGTTTGCATTGTTTCAATAAGTAAAAGTATTTTCAGAAGTTTGATGTTGGAGTTTTGCTTGAATTTGCTTCTCTGCAGTAAAACGTCATTATCTCCGTTTTCTGGTCAAAATCAGCCGTTTTTGCTGAAACCACCCTGTGTTCTACGGGCAATAACTAAACACACATAGATGCTAGAAACAAACTTTTTTTTTCTGATGAAAGAAGACAGTCTAAAGTTTCGGGTGATATGTGGAATGTTTATGTAGCCTAAAAAATGAATATTTGGTGGGCCTTCAAAATTCAGTGAAAATGCTCAAAATCTCTGGCACTGGGGAGCTGTCCGCTCTGAATGTGTCTGGCAGTCAATGAGTTAATAATCTTAAAACCTCGACGTTTAAGGAGATTCAACTGTTGAGTTAGTTTAACTCTTTATTTTCCAGGTATAACATTTCTCACAGAATTTCCTGATTATTTTCTCGACAGTAAACACAACATCCACAGGTTCTACACTTTAAGGTAAATAGTATAAAAAGTTCAAGAATATATACAGTAATCCGTCGTTTATTCCCACTTCAAGATGCACGGCTTCACTACATTGCGGATTTTTAATATGTAGTCACGTGATACCGTACGCGCATGCTATTAGCTGACAGCATCCATGCATGCACTGTGTCCCGAGACTCATTGTTCCTCCTGCAAGTTTACTTTAATACAAAAGTGTTTTAAATGGGCTATAAGAGTGTGGAAAAATACAGATATAAGGTGGTTTAATATCAGGATGGGGAGGGTTCATAAAGGTTTAAATTACAGTAAATAATAAACTAAATAGTTTGGCACTATTTTGCTGAATTTTTTCACTGCTGGTCCTGGAACGCATTAACCGCGAGTAACGAGGGGATACTGTACATACACATACATATTTAATAAATTATGAACCTGAACCAGCCCATCTTCTGATGATGAAGATGGTAATGATGGTGGTGGGTGTGTCTTACCTCCATGACCAGCTGATGGGCGCGGGACACCAGGGTGAGGCCGTTGGCGTGGTTGAAGGTTTCAGAGATATCCTGTCCAAAGGTGTAACCAGCACCTCGGGGAGAGATGCCCCATCCGCCACGATCGTCAGGATCCGACCACAGCAGGTCGCACATCGGGCCCTGGGAGAGAGGCAGGGGCCTTAATGTCAGAGCTCCAGCCTTCGTCTGGACTGGACAGCTGAACGAGAAGCATCTGAACCACCAGCAGTGAACAGACACCTTCACAAACGCTGTGTGTTTTTCAGCCTGACGTTAGGCACCGCTCCGTCAGAACACACAAGTCTGGTTTCACCACCAGGTTCCTTCTAGAGGCTGCAAGCCTGATCGGTTCAATGCAATTTAAATGTGACCGTTTCCGTCCCTGAAGATGCCGTTCTTGTGTAAAGAGATGATAAGACAACAGGTTCCTGTTTTTGGATCAAGTCTTTGTGTAAACTTCCCTTTTAGTTGGATCCACACAAAAACTCAACCAGTCCAGCCTCCTTAAATAAAGAAAACTCCCTTCCAGACATGAAACGTTTGTGCTGAGAAATCAACGCATCAACATTTAACTAACTGGCTGCCATTGAAGTCTCTAGACACCAGTGACATTTTCAACATGTAAGCCTGGAGGACGGTTTGGCGGAGCTATTTAGTGAAAATCAGGCTTCTAATCACCCTTACACACACGATCAACTAATTACCAGTATCCCGTTACCACAAAGCCTCAAGAAAAAACAGCTGTGACTCATGTGAGACCTAAAATACTGAATCACCGCCCCCCCTTCAATTCATCCTGTTTGATAAAAACTACAGTGAGAAACTGTTTTAGAAAATGAGTCAACATCTTGAGACAGAATAATCTTTGCAGTGAGGCTGCAGGCCCAGACTTTCATTCAGATTTGTGTACCTCATGTGGGACTTCTTGCAGGCGGTCCAGAGCTCGTATGTGATCCAGGGTGTCTATGGAGGGAGACAAACCTCCGTGGAGACAGAAGATCTGAAATGGAAACCAGTTTAACACTTAATTCAATGCTGGAAGTACTGAAATAAACCTAAAGTGTTGGATTCTCTTCAGCATGGACCAGACTTTGCTACAACATCCTTCAACAGCAGAAACTCAGGCATCACAACGCTGTTAGTCAGTCCTACCTGTCCGTCCACCAGCGCGGTGAGAGGCAGGTAATCGAACAGGTCTGTGAAGTACTTCCAAACGTTGGCGTTGCCGTACTTCCTCAGGCACTCGTCGTAGAAGCCGTAGACCTGTGTGATCTGCCGCGACTCGTGGTTCCCTCGCAGGATGGTGATTCGCTCCGGGAAACGGACCTGAAAGAGCAGACAGAGCGTTTGAAAAGCTGCTGGAAGGACGAACCTCCACGGTCGATCAGAGTTTGGCTTCTCCTAATGTCTGACGCATCTGGAACGAAGTAGACCTGAGAGCATATTTTCCATCAAAAATATGTTTTCACTTATATCATAGGTCAACAATATCATATTACAAAATGTGATTTGAAAATAGGATTTTTTAACAAATTATAAAGCATACAAAATATGTTGTACTTGGTTATCAACACAATCATTATAATTTATCCACCAAATTAACAGTCTGTAGCACTAAAAAGGTAAGTCAAAAACAAACGTATAATTTTTTTTTCTTGATGGTGCCTGAGTAACAATTTCATTCGATCACATCAGTATTTTAGTTAATCCGACATTTAACACTTGGCTGGTGCTTTTTTGGGTAGCTTAACAAGAAAAAAAAAAAGAAAAAAAGAAGAGCTGCTGGTCAGGTTGAGTCATGTCAAGCAGGTTAACCCTGAACATTTCCAGTGATCAGCTGAATCTGACCTCTCAGGAGGTGGATTCCTTCCTCGTTGTCAGATGACAGCTGTGTTACGTTTATTGAGGCTTTTATGATGCCATAAAAGCCTCAATAAAACCACCACAGCCACTGAATGAGTAAATTAGATGTGCGTCTCATCAGAGGGAGCAGTGGTGCAGCTGATTATTGTGTTTGTTCACTGCTATTTGAACAAAGGTCAGAGTAAGTGGAGGTTTATTTTTAAAATGCAGGTTTATTCTCCTGCGTCGTAGATTTGTCATGATAACAAAGAGATGGTATCAGACTCGATGCCCCATCGAGTCCAGATTTACACTTGAGTTTGTCTTTATGGTTTTGTGATGTGAGGCTGAAGATCAGCTGACAGCCAAAGAGCAACAGGGTATATGGAGGCCAGTTTGTTTACAGGTTTTAATGTAACCAGAATCTGTTCTGTACTTACAGCTGCGTGACATGGGAATTTAGCTGGCCTCTGCTACCAGTGGTGTTTGGAGGACATGCTGGACGCCTCCTGTTTCATGTGTCAAACAGAAACAGGAAACCGCAGCGAAGCGGCTCCTGACTCAAGTCACGCCCAGTCGTCTCTGGTACCACATGATTCTGATAAAAGTCAAACCATTGTCCTCTGTTCTGCCAGGCAGCACGATCCGCTGCTCAACACGGTAGTGAGCGACATAAGAAACTAAATGGAAACAGAGCTGAATTCTTTTCACTTTGATGTGTATGGGTTTATTTTAAAAAAAATTGTGATTTAAATTACAAATCATATACTTGATCAGGTTTGTTAGGAGGCGACTGTCCTGCAGTAGCGACTGTCTCTGCTGTAGTTATGACTGAACACGCACACAAAATTTACATAACCAAGAAACAAGAGGCAAACAACAAATACTGCAGACGTCTTGAGACGCCTGATGTTTTGGACTTTTGTCAGCACTTGACTGCAAATAAGATGAAAGCACTGTTAGCTCTGCTCTAACAATCTCGGTCATGTACGCAGTCGGCGGCGTTTACCTTTAGTGTGACGAGCAGTGTGACCGTCTCCACCGAGTAGTAGCCTCTGTCGACGTAGTCTCCCATGAACAAGTAGTTGGTGTCGGGAGACTTGCCTCCGATCTTAAACAGCTCCATCAGGTCGTGGAACTGACCGTGGACGTCGCCGCACACCGTCACCGGGCATCGCACCTGAGGACACAGGAAGCAGACAGAAAAGTTGGAAACAACTGATTTTTAATTCATCTCAGATATTAACGCTAATTATTTGTGTTGTAAATTTACTATTGAAGAGTTTGTGATTTTTTTGATGTAAAACATATTACAATATGAAAATACCAGAATTGTAGTCAGATATATCCAGTTAAGACACTTTTATTGTATTAAGCTGTAAACATCCACCCAGTGTAGGAACAAACCCTTCCTCTTTGTAGTCCATGGGGTGTAAATAAGTGTGATGTTGTTCCTGACTACAGGCGCTCTGTCCTGCTCTGCTCCAGTCACACCAGACGGACAACACTAAGTCAGCATCCAATAAAATACTGTGTGCTTTCTGCTGAAATGTCAACCATCGCATCACAGCGAGTCGAAGTGGGTTAATTCGCACCAGACATGTGACTTCATGCTCAAAAAGCTTTAGCAGGTTTATTTCAGTTCCTTTCCCAATGAGGTTTGGAAACCTTCTGGTAACATTCCAACAACAGTGTGACCACTTTTTATTATTGTTTTTTTGGACATTGATGTTTGAATCATATTTAATTCATGGTCTACTGATCAGATCATTTACATACAGAAGCCTGGATTCAGCTAAAACATCCGGATTTGCTTTTTGGGATATTCTTCTTTGACTTATTTTTACACATTAGTTTAAACAGTTCATGTTATAGTTAAGCTGCTTTAAGGCAGACAAGTCACACGAAGTTAATTATAAAATCACTTCTCACCTCCTGGACATTGGACTCCTTAGTCAGGATCTCCTTGGCCTGGAAGACAAACACAGATTATCCCATGAGAAACATGATGAATTTTCTTTCACATCATCCTTCTCTACAGACTGTTTTAACCGTTACGGTCAGATCACAGCTCTCTGCTGATCTACTGAGTCCTTCTGATGTGAAATATAGAAGTAAAAAGAAATTAACGATAACACTGATTCAAGTTCTGTTGTTTGTTCGTTGGAAAAGATTCGCTAAACAGAATACAAAACTATTATTTGAATTAAACTGTCTGCCTTTATGGTCACTTCAAAATGACCAAGATCTATTCTAAAGCCGCAAGCAGAACACATCTTTTTTTAAAGTACTGAAACACTAATTCTTGTCATTCACATCATTGCTGAGCCTTCAGGACAGACTGATGCTTTTTTTCTGAAGTGTTAAATCTGTGTGACCGCTGGACACTAGTGTTAAAAATAATTTGTTCATAAATAGAACAGATGACGCAAAACCTGATTTGTGTGATTCGAATGTGCTTCTATTGATAATTCTGATCAATTCCTAATCCTATAGTTGAAGCTGAAAGAATGTTCTCCCCTCAGAAGTAACTCTCAAAATAGCAAAACCACAAATGTCAGAAATCCAAGTTACCCTGTTTGTGTTATCAGAGAGACTAAAGTTCACAAAATCATACAAAATAAAAATATATATTTACAATGAAAAACGTGGTGGATCAATAGTGGGATTAAAGGCCTCGTGTAAAAATGACATCTACTGACATCACTTTTAATTTCATTGAGAAAATAATTTATCCTGAACTTGAACAGCCTTTAAATTGAACTGAACTACCCCCAAGTAAAAAAAGGTCTAGCTCACTGAACATCAGCTAGAATAGTGCTGAGCGATGTGACCGCAAAACTCAAAGCTCATCATGGATTAATGATTTATGTCACATGCTTCTCTTTTATCATGAAATGTTCAATACTGACAGAGTTCAGCTCTTTGATCGCTCATTCTTTCTGACATCGTGTGAAAAAGTTAACATTTCAGCTTTAAAATGAAACCAAATGCCTTATAATGTAGAACATATTTTTGCAAACAAAATGATTTTAAATAAAGACATTTCATTAATTGAAATGAGCCTGAATAAGTCACTGAAAGGTAAAAAAAAAAAAGTCCCAACTATAAAATAAATGAATATGGAAATACATCTAGAGGAGCAGCTTCGATGATTTGTGGTATTATTTCTCCTCAAAGTCAGTAATTTTAGCTTAGACGTATGATCACTGAAATGTTTGTAAAAATTTGCATCAGCAGCAATTAACCAGTTCAGACAGTTTATTAATCTACAATTCGGACCTGCTATAATTTGTGTTAATCTACCAAACCCAAACAATGACTTATTCTAAATGTAACCATGTTGAATTTGTACAATTCATTTAAACAACGCGGGGTCTTTTCTTCAGTCATTTTTCTACACATAAACAGAATTTAAAATAGGTTCATCTTATTGATATAACGCGTTTCGATGGCTTTAAACCTACTGAATGACTTGTGGGTGGTGCAACACAGCTGAAATGACGTCTGTAAACCGAGGCTCGACAGGTTTGTGCAACACGGTGGATCAATAAGGACAGGGCGCGGTGAAAACCATCACACATTAGGAATGAATCTCTGAATTCAATACGAACATATGTCCTTCAATGTTGAAAAGAACTGCCAGATAGAACAAAGTTGAGGTCTCATCATAAAATGTAGCCCCCGTGAAGAAACAGGCAGTAAAAATGGGCTTCACCTATTTGCTGGTGATGTCACAAGGAATGTGAATTTTCGGCCAGTTTTACATTTAGACACTCTTCTCCTGGGTTTACCAAGCACCTATCGACGGTAACATGTTTGTGAAATTAACTAGCTACTACTGTTGTATTCAATATTAGCGAATTTAGGATGATTGGTCGAAACATGTCAAATGTCAAAAATAGCCGACTCCAATCCAGAAATTAGACGGAGTCACCATCTCTGTTTCACCACTAGGCCACATAGGAGCCGAGGTCGCCGAGTTAGAAATAAAAAATAAAATAAAATTGTAACCAACCTACCTTCTCACAAAGTGTCCTGACTTGGTTTTCCGATAGCTGCTTGCACTCGTTTAGCTGTTCGATCCATTGGTCTAATTCTTTAGTAAAAGATTTGTCTTCCATGACAGCCGTGGTAGCTTGCTAAGCTAGCTGTGTTAGCTACCCGAAAAAACAAACTGGCCTGTGTTTCAACGCTAATGTTAGCTTTTAGCTTGTATTGTTAACCCGATCTAGTCCCGCCAAATCGGTTGCAAAAAAATAAGATAAGACCTAAAATTAACGAGTCGTTCAGTCAACTTCTATCATCATAAATTACCGATGTTAAGTTACCAACGTTAAAAAACAATTTATATTGGTCTGGGGAGTCAAAACAGTCGAATGTCCCCGATGCGACAGACCGTAGCGGCAAAAGGCAGCGGCGTCGCAGCGGTTAGCCGATTTGCTAAAAGAGCTAGCTACAATAACATCCGGGCAATTTCATCAGCGTACAGGCTAAGTGCATTAGCGACACCGCATGGAAGAATGGTGAACAACAAGAAAATGCATTTATTTTTTTATTTTTTATTTTTAAATTTTTTTAAAATAAATATCTAAATAAAATATTAATATAATACAACTAAAATACTTAGTAATACAAATTAATAAATATTTTCATGTTCCTTATAACCTGGCAACTAAATCTGCTAAAATAAGGGTGAAATCCCACGGTGCACTGGCGTCGTGCCCGGAGTGTCCCCCATCTCATGCCCTGTGCCAGCTGAGATAGGCTCCAGCTCCCCGTGACCCGCTATGGTGGATGAAGCGGCAGAAAATGAATGAATGAAGGGTGAAATCTACTTTCTTGTTAAGATAGATAGATAGATAGATAGATAGATAGATAGATAGATAGATAGATAGATAGATAGATAGATAGATAGATAGATAGATAGATAGATAGATAGATAGATAGATAGATAGATAGATATACTTTATTTATCCCTGTTTGGTTCAAGTATCAAAATAAATCTTATATTGTACAACCTTCCTATTTCATGATGACATATTTTAGAAGTGCAGAAGAAGTGGTACCCTTCCAACATTTACTACAAGGAATAAGTGTTTATCTGTCTTACATGTAGCTCAAAAGTCTCCTGGTGTCGCTCCGGAGTGTCCCATGCCTCACGCCCCGAGTCAACCGGCATGAGCTCCGCTTCTTCCCGTGACAGCGGAAGAAGGGTACTGAAGATGAATTAATTAATTAATAAGTAATTAAAATTGTACAATACAAATATTTTACTGTAGTACAATTCTTTTCGGTTTACCAAACAGTTTGAAAAAAAATCTCAGGATGGTAACTAGAAAATACAATTTATTAACCCGTGCATTTATTGTAATAAAACAAGCGCCCTGACTGGTTGTCAATTTACAGGTATACCGCAGCAAAATCCGGACCACTTCCTGAATCAGTCATGTGGTATCCAGCCGGGCAGTGAGGCTTCGGACGTCTTCATTTTCAGCCCCTCCCCCGAGATGAAGCAGACGTCGATACGCTCATCGTGGACACGCCCCTTCCCTTACGGAGCCTTACGTTACTAGTCAACAGGCAAGCAGTGTGTGTCTGTGCGGTGTGGCCGTGTGGCAGACTGTTTCACGGCCGAAGTCAAACCGTGTCTTTATCCAATCGAGACTCAACCGTTTTCAACACATGAAACAACCAAACTAACTAAAAAATGGCTCATCTGACTCAAAACCCTGCGGATAAAGAGAGGTGAGTTCTAGTGAAGGCTGCATGTTAGCATAGCTAAAAGGAAGCTAGCAGGACTTTGCTAGCCTTGCTCAAGCAACGTTGAACCCAAAATAGAGAATAATGCGACAATCTCTAAAAGGAAATGTTTCTGTGGGAAATCTGACAATCATGAAAGATGGTTCTTTAATGTTGATTCGAGTTTAAACCTTCAACACACCCATTCGCTTTTCTACAAACTGTACCGTGACGTGAGCTAGTGAAAGAGGTCCTAAAAGGCGAATGTCTGGGAAATGACTTAAAATGTTGATCTGAATAAATTTTATTTAATACCATCCAAATATTCGAGTTTCAGTCAATCACGTTTGATGATATATTGGGCAACAGCTTCAGCTTATTATACACTAGTTTCGATTTTCCATTAGTTTTGGCCTTTGCTAGTTGCCGTACGATCCAGAGTAATCCTGAAGCATGACGTGGAGAACAACGTTCCTGCACCTGTGCACTTAAATCTCGATCCGATCGACTTTATATTGTTATAAAGGCTCATGGTTATTCATTGTAGGAATATATTTACTTGAGGATCACCTAGTTCCATTTCACAGTTTACAGTTGTGAAATAAACAAGCATGAAATCCTCGTGACTCCCGTATTTCAACTTACTTTCTTTGAAACATTTTATCT
Source organism: Antennarius striatus (assembly GCF_040054535.1). Lineage (NCBI taxonomy): Eukaryota > Metazoa > Chordata > Actinopteri > Lophiiformes > Antennariidae > Antennarius > Antennarius striatus. The sequence goes on along the minus strand of NC_090778.1, from coordinate 27,577,084 downwards.
TCAGGTTGATCTTGGGTAAAGGCTTAAGGTCTCAGAGAGCTGCAGTTAACTTTAGTCTTCAAAACAAGCTGAGGGCCAATAAACGGGGTGGCAAAAGCTCAGTGGCAGAGCGGGTCGTCCAATGATCCAAGATCAGCGGTTCGATTCCCGCTCCCGACAAACCATCTTCGGAGTGTGAGCTGACAATGAGTGGTGTCAGCTCACCTCCGTGCAAGGCACCGTCCCCCCCACACAAACTGCCCATCTGGGGCACACCGCAAAGTCGCTGCCCGTCATTCTTCCCCCCGTACTAATTGCGTGCTTACAGGCCCCTAGTGTGTATATATGTTTGTTCAGGGGCCTGTACACAATACATATGCCTGTCTAACATATGTATGGTACAAGTGTAAAACTAATTTCCCCATAGGGGATTAATAAAGTGAGTTTCTTTCTTTCCAGGTCACACTGAATAGTCAAACAGTTGATATTTGAAGCGTGTGTGTGTGTGATGTGTTTCAGGTTCATCTGCATCTATCCAATCTACATCAACAGTAAAAAGACACTGGCTGAAGGACGAAGGATCCCCGCAGAAAAGGTGGATCTCCAACAGCTTTTTCATATATTTATCTCTGTTTAAGAACTTAGTTGTGATTATTTTTATTTTTTTTCTCCCTGATCATTTAAACACGGCAGAATCATGAGTTTGCTTTGATGTATGAATCAGAATCATATTTTGGTCATGTGCACCCCTAATGAAAGCAGATGAGTGTTAACGCGATGTGTCTGCAGGCTGTGGAGAACCCGTCCTGCCCTGAGATCAGAGACGTTCTGACAGCTGCTGGTCTCAACGTCTATGTGGAGGTAGAAGGCAAAACTTTTGCCTGCAGAAATATCACCAAATGAAGATGACAACAAACCTAATTCAATGACACCATCCTGATATGATTACAGAACAAAATGCACCCCAAGGAGTGGAACAAAGACGCCCAGTTCAGAGGGCGGGTCAGAGTTCAGGTGAAGCAGGCCGACGGCAGCTTCTGTCAAGAGAAGTTCACCTCACGTGAGTCCTGCTTAGCTTAGCACTTCTATTAGCCTTAACCAACAGTCCGCGTAGACCTAGAGCCACTGATTCCATCTTAACTTCCTTAGCAACATGCTAATTATTATCTATATCAGTCTGTGGAGTCTTAATCCTGAGGATGAAACCAGATGTACATGAACTGTGGACCGTATACAGTAAATACTACACTACTGCGTTAGTGCGAGCGGGAAAATAAGTCATCGTCCAACAGTTTTTGGTCTATTCACCAGGTTGAATAGCATTCAGTGTGAAAACAGTTTCTCCAACTGATCCCAGATCTTTTGGTGAATTTACATTCTGCTAACTCACCAATGATGATGCGTCATATTGTTTAGAGCACATGCGTCAAACTCAAGGCCCGGGGGCCTAATGTGGCCCGTCGCATCATTTTATGTGGCCTGCAAGAGCATGAGAGGTCGTTGATCAAAGGTATGCTTTAACCAAAATTACATTTCCCACAATGAAGTAAAGTAACTAAGCCCATTTTATCTCTGACAACAATGTTTTGAACAAAGTAAATGTCTCAACTGTTTGATGTCATTTTTCTTTATTCACTTGGATAATACATCCTTGATTGATGGAGATATGTGGGTTTCATAACCTGACAAATCTGACGAGCAAACATGTTTTTTTCTGTGCAACTGTGATATTTGTTACTTGAATAATTGAGTTATATTTTTAGAAGTTACATCTGGCCCTTTGAGGACAGCCATTATGCTAATTGGGGCCCTTGATGAAAATAAGTTTGACACCCCTGGTTTAGAGCATTTTGGCAACATGTTGATTCTGTTTAAAGTGTGAAGCGTTTGAGGTCAGACACCAGTTTATAAACCAAATGTCAAGTCAGTTTATTAAGAGCAGTGGAAATAATCACTGATAGATGAGGTGATGTGTCATTATTGTCCCCATGGAGACATTTCAGTCATTCGGTTCATTTAACAGAATTGTGTGTTTTCATCTCAGGTAAAGCTGTGATGTTTTATGTAGCTGAGATGATCCCTAAACTTAAGACCAGGACCCAGAAGAGTGGAGGAGACACCAGCTCCCAGCAGGGAGAAGGAGGAAAGAAAAGCAAGAAAAAGAAGAAATAGATGACAAGATGACCAGTTTTTTATTTCTTTTTAAATTAAAAATGAGGTCACCGTTGTTACTTGGATGAACGTTAAAATAAAACGCCATATAGTTTTTTTTTTCAAACATTTGTTTTTCAGCCTTTGGACCTCAGAGACTTTTTGGAGTTTTTTTATTTTATTTTGGACATTCTGCACATTTCAGTTCAACCTTCTCGCATCTCAGCAGGTGCAAAGAAGGAACTATTTTCTGTGTGGAAGAAAATGTGTCCAGGGATGGAGCAAGGTCATTTCCTCTTTGTTTTTCAGTTAAATGTGTCTTGTTCAATAAAAACTTGATTTTCCTACCTTTGATTCATTTACCCAAATAAAAACAAATGAAAAATAAGCAGTAAATTAATTTGAATCATCCCCATTATGGAACAAAGTGAGGGGCCACATAGAAAAAAATGGATTTTCACCTCAGAAATTCCTCACGTGGTGATTTTGTTTACTCGATCAGTTTACTGGACAGGTGTTTTTAAAATCAGCAGTGTAGCAAAAATGTCATTAAACGGAGAAGACATAAAATTTTAATCTCTTGATTTATAACAAAATCCTACTCTTAACATTTTTTTATCCAGTGAAGATAAAAACTTGGGGTTTTTTTTTAACCATTGCTAATGTTGAGTTATGGAGGTGCTAATTTACTGAAGTAATTAAAACTACTTTTAAGAGTGTTGTAAAATTGAAAGTCCCAGTTAAGTATGAGAAGAGCTTAAAACAAATTGAGAAATGTGCAGCAGAGTTATGATTTAAATAAAATGAAGAATGGAATTGCCGACATTACAATGCAGCACAAGCATCAGTCAGAGTAGAGAGTAGAGTATAACTATTGATCCCTTAAGACATAACAAAGTAAAATAATTTTACTAATCAGACTCTACTACATGATTTTTCATTGTGTTTATTTTTAGTGTTTTGATATTTCTTTATGCTTTCATTTCATACCAATAATTTTTTATAATTAGCGTCACTTCCTATAAAATGGGGGCGTGTCGTGACGTATCGGAGGGTAGCGCGGAAGTAGCGCCATGGTTACGGTTACTAGGTAACTGTTTATAATACAGTAGTTGGGTTATCTGAGCGGTCTGTGGCCTGACGATCAAAGCGTCGTCCAGCAGAGGTTGAAAACAAACTTCAAGAAAAAAAAAAACTTTAAAAAAAATTAAAAGCCATAAAAATAAAAGCCATAAAACCAGTTTTTCATCCACGCACGTCCGAAGCCTGCGGGTCAAAGCGGCATCCAGCGGAGGTGGAACTGACAGAACGTCAGGGATGGCGGGACGTGTGCTCGACCCGAGCCGGGCTCCGGTGGCCTACGGCCGGCGGGCTGTTCCACGGCTGTTCGAGGAGCTCCAGCATCCCGAGGTCGAACGGAAAAACCGGGCGCTGACGTCACTGTGCGACGTGCTGCACGACCCGGAGTTCATCTACCAGACCGTTAACGGAGGTAAGATCACTATGTGTGGATCAATAAGTAGTACAAATAATTCCATCAATCTTTCACTGTGAGTAACTGAGATATTTTTGATTATTTTAACAATTAGTTAATGACTAAACAACCAAACTAAAACACTTGTTCAACGAGTTTTTAATACATTCTAAAGCAGAAACGTATTCCCCTCACTTTGTTGATAATAAAACTTATAAATAACTCTATAAAATAACTTATACATTTTTTTCTGTAGGTTTTCTGGACCATTTTAGAGTTTTGCTTGAGGATGAAGATCCATTAGTTAGAAGTAAAAGCTGCAAGCTGCTCCACATCCTGAACTCTCACAGCATCGGCAGGTAACATACAGACAGACAGACTCAAATAGCAAGAGCAAATAGTGCATTCGTTATGGACTATTTTTATTGGTAGATGGATCAATTTTGGTGCTTTATTGAGTTTTGCTGCTAACATGGAGGTTAGAATATAAATCAGCTTGATGCACAAACTATTCTCGGGAGGACAGACATGAACGGCTGGATCGGGTCAGCTGTAGTTTCTGATGCCAACAGCAGGTGGCGGTACAGCCCAGTGAGCGTCCAGGTAGAGAAACTACTGAGACAAACCAGTGCTTTTCCTCGTGTCTCTGTCCATCCACAGAGAGGCCACTCTCTCTTCATCCCTGCTCCCTCTTCTCTCCCGGCTGCTGGATGACTCCTCATCCTCCTGCAGGAGGAATGTCCACCGAGTGCTGAGCCGCCTCACTCTGCTGCCTGCAGGTACATTTACCCGAATCATCAAATAAACAGAGATGAGTAAGAGTTCCACCAACTGAGCATCATCATGACAAACCTTCAACACCCTGCAGGCTCTCATGCTCTCCTCAGTCTGGTTCCTAAACTGATGCAGAAGCTCATGGATGAAGAGGAGAAGGAAGAGGAGGTGCAGGTGCTGATCCTCTCCACCATCAACGCCTGCTCCGCGATGGACCCCCTGCCAGCTCTGGGGGCCGATGGGGTTTCTGTGCTGAGCCAGAAACTGTCCCATCGCTCCCCAGACATCCGTCGTGAAGCTGCAGCGGCCCTGATGGCCATCAGGTGAAACACTTTGACCTGAACTCAAACGTCTCTCATTGATTCTTCACTGTGACCTCCCTCTGCCACTTCTAATCATCTCATTCCACTTCCTATAAGTGCTTTGACTAACATAAAAACCCAACTATTGTGCATTTAAAAGAATGCTTATTCACTCGGTGCCGCTGGTTTTACTGGTTTACTTGTTGCTCTCCACAAATTTTAGCGTGTGTGTGGATGGCAAGCGTCAGGTGTGTGCAGACGAGGTGCTCCCTGTCGTGGTCGGTTTGCTGCAGGATGAAGACATCGAGGTTCAGGTCAACGCTGCAGGAGTCATCATGTATATCGTGACCACCACTCAAGGTACGAACACACTCCTCTGTACACCTGTGTGTGGACAGATGAGCTGAATCGTCTGTTTTCAAACTGTCAGTGAAGACGACACAGCTCGCATCAGAAGTTTGGGGGGTTTGTCCAGGAAATTATTGATCACCTAATGTTGGCCGGCGCAGCCCTCACCTGGATGATGTCATCCTGAATGTTGGCCAAAAGCAGGACTCACCTGGGTGATGTCATCATTTTGTTTTTGGGCCGTGATCAAACATTTGAATATATTTTTGTACATTTTTGCAGCTTTTTTTGACAGCTTTTTTCAATTTGCTGTTGATTTTTAACAAGTTGAAAACTACAGTACCCATGAGCCTCAGTTACTGTTGCTCGGAGAACAAGCCAAAGAACAAAACCCACGGTTCTTCCTTAGCGAAGCGTGAACAGATAAGAAGCTCTGTGATTGGATGCCCGTTGCATCTTGGGAGATGTAGTTGACCTTCTTCTCAATGCTTAAATCTCGTCCTCCTGCAGGTAAGCAGCAGTGTTTGAAGCTGAACATCATCCCCATCCTCCTCGACCGGGTGTCTAAGAAGACAGACGAGGAGAAGAATACAGAGAAGAAGAGGAGGAAGAAGGCCCTCACCACGTACTGCCTGCGGGTTCTGACCGCCCTGGCTGAAGCGCCGGACGGCCGCCGCCTCCTCCTGAAGCAGCTCCCTGTCCTGGCAGTGAGGAGCGAGGAAGCAGAGGAGGACCAGGACATCCGGAGGGCCGCTCAGACCGCCGTCCAGGTCATTACCTGGACGCCCTAAGACTCTGATGACCTCTGACCTCCAGACGAGACTCTAGTCAGTGCTGATAAGACAAAAATAGTATTGATATTTAAATATGTATCATTGATCACCATCAGAGGATGAAGCCTAAAAGTTTTCATCTTGCAGCATTTAAGTCTGGGTCACATCCGTGGTGAAGTCAGAGCCATCCAGGACATCATATCTCGCCTGAGGAGTGGGGCGTGTTTGTTGGAGTGTTAATTCAAGCCTAAATTTTTAAATATTTTTTTATTTTAATTTACTATAATGATCCCCGTAGGAAAATTATGAATCCCCTCTGGCACACTGGTTAGTTCATGCATAGATAGTGTGTACAGGCCCGTAGCACACACACACACACACACACACACACACACACACACACACACACACACACACACACACACACACACACACACACACACACACACACACACAAACACACACACACACACACACACACACACACACACACACACACACACACACACACACACACACACACACACACACACTCACACACACACAAGGGGCCTGTAGGCATGAAGGTGATGGCAGGAAGCTCCTTCACGGTGCACCCCCAATGAGCTTCTTAAAGCGGGATGGCACCTTGCTCAAGGGCGCCTCGGTAGTGTGCGGGTGGTGAACTGACACCTCCCACTGCCAGTTCACACTCCAAAATGTTTTGCCTGACACGGGTCTTGAACGACTTCCTGTCTCCAGCCCAAAACTGAGTGGACTTAAACGTTTCAAAGAAGTGATTTTAAATGCAATTACTGATTTTGATCAGTAATTGTGAATTCTAATTTAACAATCTGACTTTATAAAGTAACATAGTTACAGGATCAGAAAAATAAAGTGGCCTAAAAAGCAAATACTACTGGTTGGGCTGGTTTCAATTCATTTGGTTAAAAACAACTTGACTAAACAGAAATATTTCATCACTATTTACATGTCCTATTCTACTGGCGTCTCATTAATGACATCATCCGGTTTCTCTATTTCTTCTATGAGTGAAGCCTTAGATTTGCCTGGAGATATGTAACTTTTGAACAATGTGATCATCATTTTGTGTCAAAAGCCAAAAGCAATTATTATTTAAATGATTATTAACAATCACCTACTCTCACAGTCCTGACATACGTACTTGTGATTGAAACTCTGTCAGCAGCGTGTTTGTTTTGAATAGTTTCCTGTCTGACCTGCTCCTCTGAAAGCTGTCGCTCTTCACTCAAATTAAGGTCAGAAGCATGAATAAAGCTCCTTTATTTAAAACCAGCGCTGAGGTCTAATCGCTGCCTGAAGCTGCAGACCTCATCTGAGAAGGTGACACAAAATGTTCCAATGTCCATAATTAACCAGAGCTGAAGATTTCTGATCTGAAGCAGGATTAGATGTTTTTATCTTCATTTCTGAACATTGTGTTTTGAGAAAAAGGATGTTGGATATTAAATGTCTGAGTACAAGCAGCTGAACAAAGAACTGGACTAAAACTGTCAAGATGATGGGTTAACCCTCTGCGATGTGATGTTTCTGTTCTCATCCTTGTGATAAATTTAGTTTAAATGTTACTGGACTCTTGGTTTCATGAGATCACGTGATGTGACATATAGGACAAGAAAAAAAGTGCTTCACCGGCCTCATTCATTCATTCATTCATTCATTCATTCATTCATTCATTCATTCATTCATTCATTCATTCAATTTTCAGTAAGGCTTTTCCACAGGGGTTGCTAGAGCCTATCCCAGCGGACTTATCTGCATACCTCTTTTATTACAAAGTTGAACTACAATCAATAGCTAATACAGTATTTGTTTATTCAAAAACGAAAAATAAATGATTATAAAAAAGTTAAAGATAAAGTTCGGTCGTAAAATAAATAGCTTTTCAGTGTTTATAAAAACAAATGTTTGGTCAAAATGAAATAAAAAAAATTAACGAAATCATTAATGTAATTTAAATTTAAATTTAATTTTATTATAGACACATTCGCGTGTCGCCCCAGGTGGTGAAAAGACCCCCCCCCTCCCTAGAGCAGATGGACTGATCCAGAGAGAGAGCGGCAGAGAGAGCCCCGCCGCCGACACACCCACACGGACTATATGTGGGCTGGTCCGGGGCGCAAAGCGTTGACGACCGGAGCTGCTGGATGTTTCTAACGGGCACCGGCACCGGACAGGTAGGACTCACCTTCCGCTGACTGCTTTCACTTTAAAACGACAGTTTGCTGCAGCAGCCTGTGTAGAATAATACATGTTCCTGAGGAGATGTTCATGCATTCATGTTAAAATTAAAATACGCATTACTGGACTTCTAAATTAAACATACTGTGTATTAATGATTATAACAGGTTTATTTCAGATACATTTTCAATGTCCAATAACCTATAAAGTCAACTTAAGATGAATATATACTATTTTATGTGTACATATTAGAGATTTTGCTGCTGATAATGCCCTACCTGTGCTACCGGACTTATTCCCGTCTCAATGACCGGCTGCGGTCGACCTTGTCCGGGGGAGCCGGAGCCGTGACACCGGGCTGCGTCGCTCCGCAGCTGGAGGAGCAGCTCCACTTCATTCTTCATTCACACACCTTCATGTTTTTTGTTTTAAATTAAACGTGTGTGAAACTAAAGCATCAGGTCAGAGGAGACTCCTGGAGCTGGTGTGTGATGGAGTTATGTAAGGCTGCCGGGCAGAGAGCATGCTGGAGGATGGAGGATGGAGGTGGATTAAGAAGCTGGTTTTATGTAACACCCCCTCCTCCTCTTCATCACAACATCTGCCGGCCGGCCTCCACCTAAATCCTCACCAGGATAGTTTCCTAATATTCCCCAAATCTTCCTGTACATGTACACAATAACACCAGTCATGTTTACCTGGTGGATACCCTCCAGGATCCCCACGATCCCAGAGCAGAAGCCTCCATTTTGGTTGTTTCTAGAAAGCGCTGAAAATTTTTTTAGAAACTCGGAATTATAATCCAAAAATTAAAAATCACGTCAGACAAATAAATCTAATATTATTATTGTCAAATACTTTTATCCTTTAAATCGTTTTGTCAGCCTCGCTTATTTATATTTTAAAGAAATCCGGGATTGACTTGCTAACTGCTAACAGTTAGCTGGATAATTTCTGCCTACTTTTAATGAAAAATATTTCTACAAATCTACTATGAAAATATTCTAAAATTTTATTTAAGATTTTTGTGAAATTCAGCCTCATTTTTACTTTGTGTTTCACGCTAATTAGCTAATGCTAGCATGCTAACACAGTAAACTCATTAGGTGAATGTAGCAAACATTATATATGCTAAACACGTTGTCGTCGTTAGCTGTTAGCGTGTTGATTGGCTTCATGAACCCTGAGTGTTGTCTCACAGGAGAAACCAGCAGCTTTAACTTCATTCTCTGATCAGTCTGAGGTGATGTTTCTGTTCAGTGGCAATGAGAGGAGGTTTTGTGTTTTTATGTGTGTGGGATGAGAGGTGTTGCCATGGAAACGGGTGACTCTCTTCACATGGTTGTGATGTAAATGCTCTTTAATTAAGATCTCTGAGCTTTTATAACAGTAAACCTGAATCTGTGGGCGCACAGGTAAACAGTACACAATGTGTAACAGCTTGATGCCTCCGTGCTATTGAAGCCAGGAACAATAGGTTTTACCATCCTGTGGGCGCTAGAAAGAGCCACCTTGTGTGTGTGTGTGTGTGTGTGTGTGTGTGTGTGTGTGTGTGTGTGTGTGTGTGTGTGTGTGTGTGCGACTCTTCTCATAATACAAAGTAAAAATGACTTGTAAAGGATTTAAAAAGAGAATTTCAACCAAATATGAATTTATTGTTATTAACGTTTCAATCTCATGTTGATAGAAATTTGTTTGAAGTTTCTTAGACCAACTGTTTTTAGTTTTCGTAATTTTTACAAAGTTTTTAATTTTGCCAGCATTGTTTTAATATTTCTCTAGAAGGTTTGAGGATGAGTGATAACGCAGCATCATATCATTAAGGTGATATATGATGCTGCTAGGGTTGGACCGGTACATCCAGAGTTTATTCCTCTGGTTCGACTCCTCTTCATCACGATGGTCCAACACAACACAACACAACACAACACAACACAACACCACTGTGAGGTAATCAGAGATGAGGAGCTGTTGCTGATTTTCTCCAGTGGTGGGCATAAACTTTACTTAAGTGGCGTTGGAGCTAAACCTTTTAGCTTACCTGCTACAGTCAAGATTTCACCTTTTAAAAAAGATTTAAAGACAGTCCTCTACTCACATTGGGATCTTCTGGAGACTTGGGTTGTTCCATTCTGCTGCTTTATGATCCATTTCTAAAAATACTACTCCTCTGATGTCAATTTAGATGTTTTGGACATCGCTGCATCGCTGTTTTACTGAGAACCTAAAGAGATGTCTGATGGACTATTAGACAGAAGAGCATTCTATCACCAGCCTTTGCTTGTTCTGGTCGTTTCAAATGGTTTCTATCTTTTAATTCATTGGCCTGTACAAAAATTGTGAAGGTCAAAGGTCACGTTGGTCATTTCTTACTATTTTTACAAACCAGATGATTTATTGATTAATCCTGCAGTCCTGCACAAAGTAGTTAAACATGAAAGTCATCAAAAATTTATTTGTTTATACAGTACTTAAAAACTTTTACCTGTACTTTCATATTATTACCATTAATATGCATTATAATGTAAATATGTCCTCACCATTGTTTATACTCTCCTTTTTTTCAACCGGCTTTAACCTGCACTCACACTCTTTGTGTTTTTATATGGAGTGGGATATTAATAGAACAATTATGCACCAAATAATCCTTCTCAGTGGAGACCTCTTTCCTCCCTGCATGAGCTTCTTTCTGGTTGTAGCGACAATAAAATATCAGCAGCTATTTCTGTTTGCGATCATTTAATGTTTGGATGTCGTGGACGACGTTCTGCCCTCGTGCGGTCCCTGAACACCTCGGTGCTGTGTGGGCTCCCCTCCTCTATTTCTGGACACATGAGTCATCTCCAGGTTATACAATAGAAACTCGGCCCCGGTGGAAGCAGAAGGTTGTTGGTTTGAGTCCGTCTGAGCAGTTGATCCAGAAAATGTATAAAAAATTTTATCTAAAGTACTTCTGCTGTTCCAAGTAATATTAAATATTAAATATTTAAATTACAAATCCAATTACACATTAAAATGATTAGTTCTGCATCTCGTCAGGGTTTGCTGTGATGATTCTAGAAGGTTTGGGTCCACTTTTATTTTTAGCATCAATAGGTCTCGATCTCGTTGCGCCACAGCGATGCATTCACATGTAACTGTGCAGAAACGACGCATCTGAATTGAAACACAACAACTTAGATGCGCTGGTGCAGCAGAATGTTCTTGAACTGGTGTGTATTGAACATTCTGCAGCAGAGGAGGCCTCAGCTCTTATCTCTGAGAGCAGCAGGGGGCCATGTGGGGGGGGGGGGGGTGATGCTGCAGGAATGAGGCCATGGGCATAGCCAGGGGTGTGTGTGTTTGTCTGTGTTGGAAGGGTTATGGTTGGCTGCAGGAATTTTAAGTTGAGTGTTTGCTGATATGACAGACGATGATCTGGACTCACCTTCCTCTGTTTTCATTCAGACGCTCTGAGCTGCTGTCATGTGAAAATCCAGGTGTCCGTGTGTGTGTGTGTGTGTGTGTGTGTGTGTGTGTGTGTGTGTGTGTTCCTCACACACAGCTGGACTGTGATTGGTTGTAATGAGTCTGGGGGAGGTCAGAAGAAGGTGGGGAAAGACACAAAAATCTCGGGATTAGGATAAACTTGTGCTTCAGTGGTTTTAATAAAAAAAAGGGATGGAGGATGGAGGTGGCAAGGAAGGGAAGAGGGAGATAAGAAGCAAGAGAAATCAATATGGAAGGATGAAGTGGTTAGAAAAGAAGAAATTTGGGAAAGGAAGGAGGAGCTAAGGAATGAAGGAAGTCAAAAGATGCGTTATTGGAAAGGAAACACCATGAAGGACGGAGGGAGACGAACAAGGAAAGGAGGAGGTGGGGAAGGATAAATCTGACTTAAAGTGTTAAACTGAAGAAATGGGAACTTGGAGGAAGGGAGGGGAATGAGGAGATTATGGAGAGGAAGGAGGAATTCTGGGAAAGAATTTGACAAGAAAAGTAGGAGGTTCAGAAAAAAATAAATAGTAGGAAAGGAAAGGAAAACAGAAACATGGAAGGAAGTACGTCAATCAAAACTTCACCAACATCTGAAAGATGCTGTGATGTCGTCAGCATCGGCCAATGAGAGCAGCCGTTACGTTAGCGAGAACCAGCTGGGTGTGGTCACGTCTCTGTGAGCTGAGATAAAGCACTGCCAAAACACACACACACACACACACACACACACACACACACACACACACACACACACACACACACACAGCTTTGACTGTTGCGTCAGCGGATTGGAGTCAAAATGAAACCGATCTGGTGAGGGTGATAAACAGGAGGCTGATCGATCTGATTGATTAGTTTTATTTCACAGTGAGGAAAACCTTCAGGACTGTTGTGTCCTGTTGGGTCCTGGAGGTCAAGAGGTCAGGAGGTCAGGTACAGGTTCTTCACAGGGTCAGCCTGATGACTGGAGGTTACATTTACTGTAATACATGACATTCCATTCATGGATGAGTACTTTACTCAGAGTTTGGATCCTTCCTCGGTGTCAGCTGTCATCTTGTTCTCCATCTGTGTTTGTGTCCTTCTGTGAAGCTGCTGATGAAGATGAGGATGAAGCCAGAGCTCAGTGGAGGTGGAGAATCAGAGGAATCATTGAGGCTTGTGACTCAGCTCTTTTCTCTGACCTATTTTAAATTTCTGGTGTCGACATGTTTTAAATTTCACTGCATCACGACTCAACAGCATGAAGGGGAGGAGGAGGAGGAGGAGGAGGAGGAGGAGGAGGAGGAAGAAGAGTAGAGACCTTCTTTACATGAACCTGGAAAGGTCATCCTAGTTGGTCAAACCACCTGAGTCCAGGAGTCATTGGAAATACAGTACCGTCAAACATTCAGAACTGTGTGTGTGTGTGTGTGTGTGTGTGTGTGTGTGTGTGTTTTGTTTGTTTTTTGTTTTGTTAGTTTTCTGTGTGTTTTATTGTTTTATTTGTGGTTCATGAGTGTTTGTGTGCATATATGTGCTTTTGTGTGTGTATATGTATGTTTTGTGTATTACTTTGTTTTGAGTGTGTGTGTATGTGTGTTTGTTTGTATTTCCTGTGTGTTTGTGTGTACTTTTGTGTGTTTGTGTATGTTTTGTGTGTGTATACTGTATATGTGTGTGTGCGTGAGTGCGTGCGTGTGTGTGTTGAGGCAGTGACCGTCTCTAACGACCCCTCTGTGATATTAATGAGATAGTGAACGTCTCCAAACACAAAGAGACAAGAAGAGAGACGCCAACTGGAAAAGTCATCCAGACCTGTTAACGTCCGTCTAGTGGGCCACCGGTACAGAGTAACTAACCACAACAAGTAACTAACTACAACTACTATTACTTTAATCATCCAAAACAAAAATATAAATCTTCGAGGCTCTTCTGGACCAGAGGACGGTTTGATTTATACTCCCAGGCGTGGCACCCGGGCGGGGCTTACCTGTGATGGGCACACACTCATCGTCGGGGTGGTCTGACTGTGGGAGGTCTGTTTTAGAGCATCCCCACATTCCTGCCAGCTGATTGGACGTCCTAGTGTTGTAACCTAGCAACGCCCAGACTAATCTGAATTACTTCCTGTCCCAGAGGACTCATGTTGAATCATGTCTTCACAAACGTGAAAAATGAATAAATGAACGTTTCTGATCACACCTGGAAATGAAGGAATGTTTACCCCTAAATTTAATGATGCTGTTTGTTCTTATGGCTGCTGCTGATCCGTGTTTCTCGGGAGTGAAGCTCATGCGGTGATCGAACGTCGTCCACCGGTACAACTGTTAGCTGCGTTAAAACAGCTTGATGGTGTTTGTTTGTTTGTTTTTTTGTCAGGCAGAGGAGCAGTTTTCATTTTCAGATCCAACTCCTGCTAGCATCGTTGCCTAGCAACAGCGTCGTATTTCTGGAAATAAAACATGGATCTGAAAATAGCGGCGGAGCGAAGAAGAGCAGCAGGAGTCCGATCAGAAAACCGTTAAATATCTGGTGACTCCAGCAGAGGTTCTGACCCGAGTCTGGTTCCGTGTGGCTTCACCACACTAATAGAAGTGATGATGATGATGATGATGATGATGATGATGGAAAGACCGTTCAGTCATTTTAGTGTATTATTAATTATATATCACTATTTCACAACACCTTCAGGGTGTTAGTCAACTTTAGATATTCTGTGTTTCATTTCAGAAACATTTTCAACCAACAAATATTTTTGGTGTATTTTCTTCTGAAGTTATTAAATTAACTTCTAATTTAACACCTACAACAAAACGTTTAATTTTGTATTATATATTTTATATATATTTTATTAAATCATTTTTTTGAATGTGATCATTTTCCAGAAAAATAAGTTTAACTATTCAAATACAAATACTTGATTAAAGTATCTTAAAGCTTTTTAGAACCTGAGAGAATGTACGGAATGAAGCTGAACCTGAAGGATCTGACGAAGAACCTGATTCCTAATCGATCAGATTATTGATCAGGAGCCATCAGATTGTAATTGATCTCCCTCCAGGGTCACCACAGTAACAGGAGGAAGGGAGGTGGAACAATTCTGATAGTGAAAACAGTCGTTTCTCACTCTGTCTGGAGACGTCTAAAAACTAGAACTGTGAACTAGAATTTTTACCCCACTAAAATTAAACAACACACACACACAACTAGAAAGCATTGCTGTGATTTTATTTTATTTTTTTTAGAAATAGAAAATGTAATTTTACTTCGTAATGTGTTTAGATTTGGCTCACACCCTTTTAGACCACAAAGGAAAGGCATCGTATTTCAGATGTTTCTCTCAGTAGGCAGGAGAAAGTGACCACAGCTCCCAGTAAGAGTCTAATAGTCAACCAGTTAAAAAACCATCAATTATTCAGTGACACCAGACACCAGCACAGGTCAATATGGGAGTGGGGGGGGGGGGGGGAGTGACCAAAATCTGTCTAATATACAGAAAATGTGAGACACAGCAGATAAAAAATATGTTTTCCCACAATTTCTTCCACAAAACTGTGAGAAATATTTAATTTTGCAGGTGTGTGTTCTGAATCAACAAAAAATATGATCTAAATTGAGGATTTAAATACACAGTTTAACAGATAACAACGATGAAGACACATTTATCCACAAATATGTTAAAAAATTTCCCTCAGTCGTTTCTCTTGAAGTTATTTATTTATGTTGTTATTATTTGTGTGTGTGTGTGTGTGTGTGTGTGTGTGTGTGTGTGTGTGTGTGTGCGTTACAGGCGCTGATCGGGGTCAACGGCCCTGAAGACAAACAGACATGATCCCTTTTTCTCCCTGAGGTAACCAACACAGTGTTGCATTTACTGACCGTACGTTACCCGGACGCCCACCTGTGTTTGTTCGTGTCAGACAAAGCTGTGGACTCTGGAATAATCCTTTTATATCCGTCGGTCTCATCGTCAGAGAATAAAGGGGTCGGCTGCAGCAGCGCCTGATATCTGTCCCCCCAGTGATGAGATAAACACTTCATCACTCCGTCCGTGACTTTTAAACTGCCTGAATTATTTTAATCTGAAACATATCAAATAAAGTTTCCTGCTGTAAGTAGTTCCGTAATTTACTACATAACCCTGAACACAGCGCTGTGTTCTCTAGTGGAATCTTTTTGTTTGTTTGTTTGTTAGTTTACCCAGACCGACTGTTAGTTAGGTGAATTCAGGCTGACCAATTAAGAGGACGGACTTTATTCTGTACTGTATTTGACCCTGTTAAGAATCTGTCTCCCCCCTCTGGCAGTGAGAGTAATTACAGGTTATAATAATGATTACAATGCAGTAGAATTTTCAGTAGGACCTACAGTAGAACCTGGAGATATGAGCAAAATCTGTTCCGTGATTGAAACCCGAATTACCTAAATTATGAAAAAACTTTTTTATCAACCAATAGACATGCTGATTTTACCTGTGTATAATTAATTATATACAAGTTACTTAAACAATGATAAATAAAGAAAAGAAACGCAAAAGTTACCCGATTGTCATTTACCTGTACTTTTAAATTAAACACATTTTTATGTTTGTGTTCTCTCAGAAACTGACCAATCAGCAGTCAGGATGATGCGAAAGGTAAATTATGTTTTACTCCCCTCATAGACGGAAAGGTGTTGAACGTCTCGCCACCTTTTCTTCCTCTCCGAGCTGCTAGCTTAATGCTAAATGAGCTCGTCAACTCCTCCATTAGCTGAACTCTTCTTCAATTTGAGTGCGTATGACCTCCGACCTCTGTGTGTGTCAGCAGCAGCTGGCTCAGACGTCTCCGGGGAGCGTGTTGGTGCTCAGAGGGCCCAGCGTCCCAGGATCCCCTGCTCCCGCCATCGTGGTGAGACACGCCCTCAGATCAAGTTATATTATGCTTCAGATTAATCTTGAGGCTGATTAATCTGTAATCTGTGGCTCTGCTCCCCCCTCCCCCGTCTCTCAGGCCAGAGTGGACGACGGCGTTATCGGCTACAAGGACCTGGCAGCGTTACCGAGAGACAAAGCCATCCTGGACATCGAGAGGCCGGATCTGATGATCTACCAGCACTACGCCTTCGGCTCAGTGGAGGTAGTAGATTATCCTCTGTGATCAGGATGCACGAAAATACATGTTTACCTTTTAAAGACGTCTGCAGTAGGAACCAATGTGAGGGACAGGAAGTCGGACCGTACTGAGAGACGGACCAGCGTGTTGTTCGAGGTCAGAGCTGCAGTCTTGATTTACCCACCTCATATAAAGAGGCTGCTACGGTTGCCTAGCAACACTGACAGCTGGATTAGCAACCCCAAACTAAAGCGTTCGCCGCAAAAGAGTCATGGGTGACATCCGACGACGGATGAAGAGACAGTAAGAAGAGTCGGGAATTATTTACCATGAAGATGAGACGGAAGTCTGAGGCGTAGGTTAGCATAACTTAGCAGAGCAGATGCTAGCAGTAGTGAGGAGTGAGAAGTTAGATAAAGGAAAGGCTAACAGTCAGTTAAACTGACACTTAGTAACTATTGATTATTGCCTTTTAACAGCGATGCCTCCCGGTCTGATCCCTACACCATGGCACCAAAATAAACAGCAGGGATGCATGATGTCATTATTTTAATATAAAGTAGTTAAAAACCTCGTTTTGTCGGCTTTGTCCTGTGTGAAGTCAGTGGTTTTTGTAATAACCCCCCCCCCACACACACACACACACACACTGTGATCATGTGACCACCTGCTCCGACGGGTTCATTTGCTGGTTGGTTAGCTGAGCGTCTGGTGGCGGCGCAAGACATCAATCTACTGGTTAGACACCAGACAGCTCGTTACTACAGCTCACACACTGTGTGTGTGTGTGTGTGTGTGTGTGTGTGTGTGTGTGTGTGTGTGTGTGTGTGTGTGTGCGTGCGTGTGTGCGTGTGTAAGCTCTGATAAGAGAATAAACAAATGAAGACAGAGAGATGTGCTTGTCCAGCCTGACGTCTACCTCAGTCAAACTGTCCTGATGACTGAATCTAAATGTAATGCTCCACCCTTCACCGGCTTTCAGATAGATTGTTGTTTGAGAGACAAACAAACAGAGTCTCCATGGTAACGATTAAACAGTCCAAAGCAACATCAGTGGGCAGGCCAGTGAGGTCATGGCTATCTGACCAGCATTAGCTCAGCTTGTGGACTGAGTGCTACTCATGGAGGAATTGTGTCTAAATACATCTTGTATGTATTTACTTCTGAATATCTGATGCCTCGTTCACACCCTCCCCCCCTCAGGAGTGTGTTCCTGTCCAGGTGGGGGCGCCGAATTGGTGCAGTTGTGCATCAAGATTGGAGTTTAATCCATTCTAAACACTTCCCCATTTAAAATAAAGCCCTTTAACCTGTTCTAGCCATGGACAAAAGCCTCAAACCCTCTAATTTAGGACAAAAAAACATTTTTATCAACCTATAGACCTGCAGACTTTACCTGCGTATGATAAATAAATTATGTAAACAGTGAGAAACAATGAAAAGAAATGCAAAAGTCCTGAGAACACATGTCTCCTCTGATCTATTTATAGATTTTTTCATGTATTTTTCCTCTACTTCCTCCTCAGAGGTCCTTGTCTCCTCGCTCCATCTCTCCCCCTGCGTCCCCTGAGGTAAGTGGTCTCCCTCCTCAGCATCATGCCACTCATCTCCATCCTGGTTCCTGAGCAGCTCCTTCATCCGTGTCTCCAGAAGGAGTCCAGGGAGTGGCTGGAGAGCCGGTCTCCTGGTGGTTCCTCCCCTGGTTCCAGCATCCAGACCAGCAGGACGCTCAGCACACACACGCCGTCTACACCCAACACGCCACACATACACTCCCCTGCGACCAAGAGCACCATGCAGCATTTCCACAGGCCGGGTAATCTCGTCTTCACATCATGTTCTATCAACTATTGATATCAAAATGAAAATCATCTCTTGTTCTTTTCCCTTCATCTCATTGTTTCTGTTCTTCTGTTCAGAAAATGGCTCCAACATCTACAAGAAGCCTCCGATCTACAAACAAGGTGCGACCTTCAGTTAACACCCACTTAGCTCCACGTTCATGTTTGATACTGATCCAACATTCGTGGGTAGCGTCAGCTGCTAGTCTGGTGGTAGAACTAAACGTGTGCGTGTGTGTGTGTGTGTGTGTGTGTGTGTGTGTGTGTGTGTGCAGACGTGTCGTCCTCTCAGGTCCCTCAGGGGAAACACATCGAGGATCTGATCATTGAGTCGTCGAAGTTTCCAGCAGCTCAGCCTCCAGACCCAAACCTGCCCTCCAAGATTGAGATGGACTACTGGCCCTGCCCCCCCTCGCAGGTTGTGTTTGGTACGACCCCCCCACCCACACACACACACACACACACACACACACACACACACACACACACACACACACACACACACACACACACACACACTATTTCATTCTGTCTTTAGGATATTTGTCAGACGGGATCTGTTTTCTTCTTCCTTCCATCTCCTCTCCACTCCCCATGTCTTCACCTCCGTCTTGTTTTCTCTCATCTTTTTCTTCCTCCTGACCTCCTATAAATGTTTCTTCTCATCCGTCGTCCTACCCTTTCCTTACGTTGTGTAACCTCTGTAGATAAGGAGAGGAGGAAAAGGGAGCAGAAAAACAAAGAGGAGGAGGAGGATGGAGAGCTGGATGATGAACTGTGGGGACTGAGAGCTCTCCAGAAACAAGAACTCAACAAGGTACACCAGGAGACACTGATCAGCTGATGATCAGCTGATAACTGATGAAACACCACTGCAGGCGACCAGAACCAATCAGAATCTCTGTTTGTCTCCTTAGATTCAGTCCAATCTGGGTAAAATCATCCTGAAGGAGGAGTTGGAGAAATCTGCTGCTCCTATGAGGAGGAAGACGCGCTCTTTACCGGACCACAGCCAACATGCAGGTAGGCTTCAACCAAACAGAAGGGTTCAGCTGGTGTCTTCAGCCTCAGACAGAGCACAGAGCTGAGGCGGCACCTAGTGGTCAGGAGGGTTATGACAATGTAAAGCAGCTCCACCGTTATATGAGTTCATCACTTATTCTGTCAGAGCAGATTGATTTTATCTGTTCTGTGTCAAGTTATCAATCATAGTGTTTCAAGTATTCATTGAACTTCTTCATTTCCATTTAGATGTCTTCATCACCACCGTTAATTTCTCTCTCTATTTACATTTCTGATCTACTCTGGTTTCTTCCCCCTCAGGGTCCAGCTCCTCTAAGTCAGTGTATTTCCCAGCCTCCTCTAAGAGCGGTCTGTCCAGGGTGAGTACAACCGGCCAATCAGAGCAGAGTAATGATGAGGATGAGGATGATGATGACGACGACAATGTTTGTGTTTGTTTCCAGTTGCAGTCAGCAGAGTTCAGCTCCTCTCAGAAATCACCTGCAGGTCTGAACTGTGATCTTTTTGTTATTATAATAAACTTAATCCGATTCATTATTATAAACATGAAATCCTATGATCTGTGGTGTAAATATTTTATTTTATCTCTCCGTCTTCCTGCAGATCTTCAGGTAAAGTCTGACTCCTTGAAGTTCAAACATTTTCTAATCAATCGTATATCAATAATCAAGACGATAACGGTGACGATGTCTGTTTGTCAGAATGGTGACTCGTGGATGGACAGAGGAAACTCTCTCCCCAGCATGCTGGAGCATAAAGTAACAACTATCATCAAATAGAATTAAAGGGTTATTTCACACAAATGAAAACAAAACGAATGGATTTGCCTGAATTACTTCCTGTTAAACAAAAGCAGCTTTTGGAGGAACGGACAACTTAAAGTCAGAATTCATCTCCTGAGATTTTAGTCCGAAAACAATTTAAAAGTTGCTGATGGTCGTTTCTTGGCTGCAGGCTTGATGGAAATTCACAATTGTTTTTGGTTTTTTTGTAACTTATTGATTTAATTCTAGTAAAGTTATGACATGATTTCATCTTTTTAAACATATTTTGTTGTAGCTACACGTCAACACATCATTGCTTTCCTGATCTCCAGATTTACCCCTACGAGATGCTGGTGGTGACCCACAGAGGACGGAGCAAACTGCCCCCCGGTGTGGACAGAACCAGCCTGGAGGTAAAACTGTTGCCGTCACTTCCTGTGGGATTAGAGCGAAGACGTGGGGCCGGGCCGGGCCGCTTACTAACCAGAAAACGTACTTGTTAACTCACGGTTTCCTGATGAACAGCTAGCTTTACTGGTTTACCTTCTAAGTGCTGCTAACTCTACGTAACTGCTCAATACGGAATCTGGAACTGAGTTTTTTTTACAGAGGATTATCTTCTGTAAGGAGCATGATTGCTTTTGATCCAATACGGGAAGTTAAGGCTAATGCTAAGTTAATGTCATCAAAGATAATGATAAAAGAAATTCCTGGTAGGTAATGAGTTACTTTAGTGAATCATCAATACCTCTATGTGAAGGAAAACAGCGTTACCTGCTAACATTGGCTGTAGCGCCGGCTGAAGTTCTTTCCCGGTTCGTGCCCTGCCTCCAGTTTCATCAGGACTGTGTTGGGTTCTCGCCTCTGCAGCGACATCTCTCCGAGGAGGAGTTCCTCAGCGTTTTCGGGATGTCCGTTGAAGATTTCAACCGCCTCTCTGTCTGGAAGAGAAACGAGCTGAAGAAAAAGTTCTGTCTCTTCTGATAGAGCTGCATCTCCCACAATCCCCTGCACTTCCTGGAACCACATGGACTCTGAATAAACCGTCACCATCAGCACCGCCGCCATCATCGCCACAGCAGCAGACGCGCAGAGAGACTTGTCAGGGTCTCGGTTTGATGTGATCGACAGAGAAACGTAGAGCAGAGAGAGTTCAGGTTCATGTTTTAGAAGCTGTAGGATGTCGCAGCCGGTGGGGAAAAACTGGAGGGGAATGTCATCCTAATGTCGCAGCAGCGCTTTCGACAGTTTGGACTAAATAATTTTGTTTTCACAGAACCCACTGGTTTGTTTCAAAGTGAGTCTGTGATTATTTTGAGTCCAGATGTAGAAACTGATCCGTCATCAGCAGTCGGGAGCCTGATGACGGAGCAGCGAGCCTAAAACCTAGCGAGCCTGCTGCTAGCTCGCAGTCTGAAACTGAGCTATTTTGGCTGTGTTAGCTAGCAGCTCGTAGTAACGTTGTTTTTGGTGTGAGCAAGGTGGAGGGACGTGGAAGTGGAGGTTTGTTACTGTGAGCAGTATGCAGAGGGGTTTCTGGGAAATGAAGTCAGGGCTGGAGGATAGACCCTCACTATGGATGGATGCTGTTGATCTCCATAAATTTAATTCATTTTTGAGCCTCCAGCTGCAGTCGGGCTTTCAAACTACATTCCTGCTGACTCTGAGTCAGATATCAGAACAGATGAACTGCAGATCTGATCAAACCTTCAAAAGGATCGTTCCTATTGGTTCAGCCAGAGATGATGTCATGACAGCAAGTCGTTCCCAGCAGATAAATGAAGGAGACAGTTTGACCACAGTCTGAAGAAAAAAACCAGCTACACTCACATGTTGTTCATCAAAGTTATTTAAGTTACTAACTTATATAAATTTGCCTTTTTAAAATATTTCTCACTATTTGTTAGCATTCATTTGCTTTGCAGGAAAGCTTTGACAAAGTAAAGGTTGGAGAGAACTTGTAAGTCCAAATCCAGCTTGAGGTAAAACCTTACAGCGCTTTGAAAGAATAAAAAAAAAAGAGTTTTTCTGCTGGTCATAAATATTTTGTTATATTTATCCACCGCATTTATCCACCGTCTGACGTTAAACCGGTTGAGGACCACTTATGTAAAGGAAACCAGTTCCAAACCTTTCTGTTCATCCTAAAGCTGAACTTTTATTGGCTGTGGTCAAACGTCTCTTACTTGTTTTTCTTTGCCATCAACCAGAATCACTGCCCTGATTCAAAAATGAGTTCTTAACACACACAAAAGCACACTTCTGTGTCATAAAAAGAAGAATCAAAACTTAGAAACCAGCTGAACTCTGCACAACGTTGAACATCAGCTTGTTTAGTGACCAAATGATGTGCAGCTATTTTATAACCCTCAAAGTTTGTTACTTAAAACACAAATTACATGTAAAACATTTTAAAATGCAAGTTTTCAACAAGAAAATGGTGGAGATAGAAGACATTTAACTCGACTGTTTCCAAGCCAGTGGAGGACTGAGGCATGATGGGAAATCACTAGAGAGCTAGCATGACGCTGCACCAGTTCTCTAGCTGGAACTCAAACCATAAAAATTTTATATTCCAGTAAATCAATTTATTAGTTTGCAGTCATTTTTCTGCTCTTTGTGATTGAACTGAGGTCAAAGGTCACTCGTCACACGCCGCCACGTCTGCCTCAGCACCACATACTTAAGAATAATCGATGATTGGTGGAGCGAGCATTGGTCACTTTACGTTGAGATGATTTCTTTTGTTCGGAATGAGTCTGACGCTGTTTGATACTGAGGGGGTTTTCGCTTTGTTCTGATTGGTCGTGTGCAGTTCGAAACAGGAAGTGGGTTGCTGTGACTAACACCATGATGACACGAAGATTGTTCCATATTTTTTGTTTTTATATTTCTTGTCTTTTTTTTTTAATCAATTTTATTTTAACACGCCGGGCGACTTCTCGGAAGTGCGTCACTGTCAACTTGTCTGACCGCAAGCTTGGGTGATTCTCTAGACTGAGTGAGGTCACAGTGGGGTCAGACTGAGGGGGGTCAGAGGTCAGACGAGTTGGCAGTGATCGATCTGTGTGAAGTCGTCCTCCGCTGTAAATACTGAACCACTGAATGATAATATAATAATTGTTGCTGCTTTCTTATGTGGATGCAGGTCATGTAACAGACGAACGGTGATGTGAATGATTAACCGAGAGCATTTCAATAAAAAGCGTTTTTATTCGTCTGTGTTTATGTTTATTTACATTGAGGGAGCATGAAGCACAGACGATCATCAGGCTGTGGTTCCCAGTAAGGATGCTGGTTTTCATCCTCTCCCTCTGTCGTCTGACTCCTCCCTCCTGATGTTGTCACACAGGGGGAGGAGTCTGATCTGATTCACACAGAGCAGACGGAGGAAAACTTCCCTCTGTTTCTATCAGTTTGATGTTTTGGAGTCAGAAACATGAGCCTGGAGATCAGCCGCTGCTGAAACGACAGACATGGACAAACAGAAAGGTAAAATATTCACTTTATTAAAGACTCTAGAAGGAAAACGTCTGGAACAACTAGAATTATATATAACAACCTGAATACATTATATGTGATAATGAAAGTCTAGGACCTCAAAGTAAGAATAAGAGTTAAAAGTCACAGTATTTGATATTGATTACCAAATTCTAAACATGAACTTGTGAATATCCAAAGAAATTCAGTGTGTCTGATGCTTTGTGTTTGATATTACTGTACTGAGGTTTAATATCAGTATCACAGGTTGGGACCTACCGGTAGGTGAGCTGTGAGTCGGCAGTGCAGTAGTAGTAGGTTTTAGTCACAGTAGAATCAGTCAGAGGTGAATATATTAATGTCTGTCCATCTCAGAGGTGATAAAACTCAAAAGACAGAGAGACAAGGACAAAATGATCAATGATGAATTAAAAATAATCCAATAATAATAATATTTTAATAAGAGTTTAGTGGTAATGAAAACTATCCAAATGACTCATCATCTAAACCTGTTTGTTGAAGAATCTTCTCTTATCACACAGACGGTCGGAAACTCCCGCCTGTCCTCAGGAGACGGACCTAATAGACTGTTTAGATTCCCACCGCCTCAAACACTCTGACCGCCTGCTGTTGTTAGTTCTGCTCCATGGTCACGTGTTTAAACTGTCAACTACACAAATAATTACCATTTCCTTCAACTTGGGTCTGATTCAGTTTGTTTTGCCGGTTCTAATAAACACATGGATGACCAGGTCCAATCAGACCTCCGGTCTTCAGCCAAAACTGAAGCTGATGAGATCAAGGTTGTTTTAATGCTAACTAGTCCCATAGTATAATATGATGCTAACAGATAATAAAGACACAGACCTACAGGAACACCTCAGGATCAGATCCTGTGACCTCCTGCTCCCTGAGCATCAGGCAGCTTCTGATTGGTCGGTTGGGTGATGTCATTTGAGGCCCCATCAGTTCAGTCATGTAAAGGTTTCTGCTGCCCTGTGTTTACCGACCAGAGGATGAAAGAGAAAGCTGCTCCACGCCCCAGCAGCACGCACACACACACACACACACACACACACACACACACACACACTCACAGCTGCAGGATCAGTTTCACTGGCTGGGGAAACAGAACTTTCTATCTTCTATCGACTGATCTAAACTCTGGAAACAACAAAAAA
This sequence comes from Antennarius striatus, assembly GCF_040054535.1. Classification (NCBI taxonomy): domain Eukaryota; kingdom Metazoa; phylum Chordata; class Actinopteri; order Lophiiformes; family Antennariidae; genus Antennarius; species Antennarius striatus. The sequence goes on along the minus strand of NC_090778.1, from coordinate 27,552,240 downwards.
TAACAAATAAACAACATTCTGACTTGAAAACAGTGACAAGTGAGAAAAATACAAAAGACGATACACAGGAGATTGTTGTTATTTAAAAAAAAATCTAAATTTCTGTTTGTTTGTTGATGAGTTTATTTCTTATTTTGTGTGTTATCGTGTTTTTTTCCCTCCGTTTGTTGATTTTCATGATTTCAGATTTGTCGCCCACTCTTGTTCCTGTTGTTGTTGCAAGAATGAGATTGTGTCTTTCATTCACATGGTCTCCAAGAGTGTGTGTGTGTGTGTGTGTGTGTGTGTGTGTGTGTGTGTGTGTGTGTGTGTGTGTGTGTGTGTGTGTGTGTGTGTGTGTGTCCTGCATCAAGCGAGACATAGGAAGTAATGTTGATGGTCCGATAAGCTGCGTTCACAAACACAAACTCTTTCTTCCGTCCAGGCGTCTGTGTTGTGAACCCCCGCCGTGTCCCAGTAGACAGACCCTTTGTGTTGTTGTTGTTGTTGTTGTCATTGTTGTTGTTGATGTTAATGTGTGTGGAGGGTGTGTGAGGTATGCGCAGCTCCTTGTTTAAATCAGCAGTGGGCTGATAAGCAGATCTGTGACATCCTGAAGTCAGCAGCGAGGCTTTAATCAGAAACTTTCAACCTTCACCCCCCACTCAGCTCCGATACAACGTCCGTCTGTGTGGATTCTCTGTCTCCTCGTGTCTTCATGTCCCCCCTTCTTTGATAATCCACACTGTGTTCATTCATACAGGTCAGGATGGTTACGCGGGTCTAGTGTTCCTTCTACGGTTCCAGTTGTTGTTGTTGATCAGGGTCCAGAACTCTTCTGGATCAGTGTAGATGTTCTGAAGCACCAGCCATGATGGACGCATTGGAGACAGTGGTGCTGAGCAGAATGAGCAGTTGCTTTTATAGGTGTTACCCCAAATCTCTGCACAATAATTTAGATAGGGCAGTACAAGTGAACAATATAAGATGTGTAGTGATTTACGGTCCAATATGTGCTTTGTTTTACCCAGAATTGCAATACTACGTGCAAGCTTTGTTATGTGACTTATATGGGGTTTCCAGCAGATTTTGTGGTTCAGTAGTACGCCCAGAAATTTGTTTTCATAAACATTCGATTTTAACTTCATCTACCATGATTTGTACATCTATTGTGCGTTTTCCAAACAGCATGATCTTGGTTTTACTCAGATTCAAAAACAATTCATTTACGCCAAACCAGTGTTTTAATTTACTCATTTCTGCGGTGGTGACCTCTAAAAGGTGACCTGAACAAAATGCATTTGTGTCATCAGCATATTAAAATAAATTTCAACATATTTGACACATTACAAATATCATTGATATACAGAATGAATAGTATCGGACAGGAAGCTGAGAGGTGGAGGAAATGAAGATGTTGAGGCTCTCTAGGAGAGACCAGGTTGGATCAGAAAAGAGTTCATCAAAGGAACAGCAAAGGTGAGCTGTTCTGGAGACAAAGTTAGAGAGAGCAGACTCTGATGGTTTGGACCTGTCCAGAGGAGAGATGGTGAGGATGTTGGTGGAAGGGTGATGAGGATGGAGCTACCAGGAAAGAGGGAAAGAGGAAGACCAAAGAGAAGGTGGATGGATGTAGTGAGGAAGACATGAAGGTAGTTGGTGTTAGAGAGTGAGATGAAGAAGGCTGACATGCCCACAGGAGAGGAAGAAGATACAAACCTTTGTGAAACTGAGGAGGAGCATCGGTGATTCGTTGGCGTTTGGTTCTGGGACTCGTTACAGTTTAACGCCGGTCGAATCAATGCGGCAAATGTTCAACACATTTGTTCTCCTGCTTCTTCTCAGGAACCTTGAGTTTGAAGGTGACGTGACACAGAGAGTATTTATTGGGAGTTGAAAATCCGGCTTATCAGTGTGAGTCCCATCAGCTAACCTGTGAAGGCTGAATGTGATGGACACCTCAGTCACTCATTAACTGGATAAACCACATGGATCATTTTCCTCCAACCAGCAGCAGCTTCTGTTTGAGTTCACTTTAGAACAAACGTCCGACTAACAAACATCAAACCGGGGACGTCATCCTGTGGACCTGCAGCCCAATAAACCGCAGGTTTGACCGCTCAGCCTGTCCATAAATCAGATGAGCCTCCAGACTAATAGACTGAGTTATTAAAGGTTCATGATGCTGCTGAAGGTTCTCTTTGGTGATGTCAGCAGGAATGTTTAGAAGATAAAACCTCCTGTCAGAGACACTGAGGTCTAAACAAACACCCATCTGGACTCATGCGGCCGCACAGAAAAGATTCTGTGTGTTTATGGCAGCAGATAATATGAAGTGAGAGGCGTCTCACGTCGCTGCCTTCAATGATGTCAGCTCACACACAAAGTCAGTGTTCAGTCGGCTGCGACGGACAACGGCTTCATTCACGGGCCAACACAGACTGACCTCAGGACAGATTTCATCCGTCAACAACCTGCTGGAGCCAACTGAGCTGCTGCTGTTCCTTCACGACGCCTGACAGTCACAGAACGGGTTAAAAAAACACCTGAGGAACGGGTTCAACTGTCTGAGGAGCTAGAAACAGAGCTGACTGATTGATTGATTGATTGATTGATTGATTGATTGATTGATTGATTGATTGATTGATTGATTGATTGATTGATTGATTGATTGATTGTAGTGCTGGCCAAGCTGATCTGGGACCTGCAGTCCTTCCTGTCGGTGCTGGACTCAGAGAATCTGAGTTACATCGCTCAGGCTCAGAAGAAATCCATCACAGAGCTGCTGACCAGCCTGCAGACACATGACACTCCAGGTAAGGGTACTACCACTAGTACTAGTAGTAGTACTGGTAGTACATATCAAGCTGTGAACTTCACCCAGGCTGTGTTTGTGTTTCCAGTGGAAGATGCTGAGTACATGATCATGAGCTGTCCATCACTGTCTCCTAGCAACGAGCAGATCCACGCCCCCGGTCCAGGTAGCAGGAGGTCCTCCACAGCGACCGCTTGTGTGTTTCCTGCTTCAGCTTGAACGAAAATGTCCAAATAAATCTTCATCAGTAATTTTTTTTTGTGCATGTTTGTCCAGAAGCCGTCCAGTTTGAACTGGTGTCGAAGCGGGACTCGACTCTGTTGCTAGGAAACGGGGTGAGTCAAATATTTCTCCCCCATGGCATGCTGGGACACAAAGGAAAGACTCGTGCGTATTAGACGTTTTGCAGTAAACACACACGTTTATTATTTTTATTTACTAGCAGGTTGTCGTGTTTTTCGTCTTCACTTCTTGACCTCTCCATGTTCTCGCTGAGGATGAGGAGAAGAAGAAGAAACAGATTTTTTTTAGATAAAGGAGGAGGAGGTTTGTGATGTGGGTCAGTAATGACAGACTGAGTCCTCCTGAGGTTTGGGAGGAGACGGCAGTGTGTGTGTGTGTGTGTGTGTGTGTGTGTGTGTGTGTGTGTGTGTGTGTGTGTGTGTGTGCGCACCAAAGGGAGTGACAGGATGTTTACATATGAGGTTGTCTCCTCTCCATCTGCCGTCCTATTGGCTGGGAGCGCGGCCGAGGGAGGAAGTGGTCACTGATGGCGGACGATTAGCTTCTGGTGTACGTGATGGATGGACTGAACACACAATTACCTCGTCTCCCGGGAGATTTGCTCATGTGCAGCTCACAAACGCGACGTTTGGTTCACTTCGGCGGTGAATGGATGTGGGGGTGAACTGTTTCCCTCATCTGTGGTGGTTTCTTCTGTTGAATGTGAACTTTGACCCTTGGCTCCAAACCAAACATTGGAGATTTTTAAAAAGTTTCGTAAATTGCTGCTAATTTTTGTAAAATCGCACGAATTGAAGGTGTTAGAATTCTGCGTGTTTGTTTTAAAGCATTCAAACCAATAAAACAACAGAGATGAAAATCTCTCTCCATCGACTGTGGAGGCTCCTCTTTGTCACTTCAGTCTTTTTAGCAAGTCTGGGTCGGGGTCGTCGTTGAATCCCAACCTAAAGCCACACCCCTTTTTTACCTGTGATGTCATATCCAGGGCCCTGAGGTCCCGCCCCTCCCTCCGGGAGGCCTAGGAGGTGATGATGATGATGATACCTATGAGGAGGCGGAGCCTTATGTAGCTGACACGACCGCATCCATCACTGGTATCTACACACACACACACACACACACACACACACACACACACACGCTCACTTTATGTTGTTAAAATTAAAAAAAAAAAAAATTATGTCGTTCCCTCAGAGAAGGCGGAGTCAGACAGCAGTCACTACGAGTCATATGGGGAGGATGAGGAGGAGGAGGAGCCTGTGAAGGACAGAGCTCACTACATCCAATGGAGCGCCTCCCAGCCATGTCTTAGGCCCGTCCCCGAGTCCCGCCTCTGCGGTTACCTGTGGAGGAGGAAGTGGCTGGGACAGTGGACCAAACAGCTCTTCATCATCAGGAACGACGCGCTGCTGGTGAGGAAGACCAGGTTCTCCGGTTCTTCGCCAGTAGGAGGAGCTCGGTGTCCTAACACTTCCTGGTGTGTCTCAGTGCTATAAGTGTGCTCAGGACCTGCTGCCTCAGCTGGAGCTCAACCTGCGTGGATGTCAGCTGGTCTACAAGTCCAAATGCAACAGGAAGATCCAGCACCAGCTCAAACTGGTGCTACTGGGCTCAGACACGCTGGTGCTGGGATACAGCAGCTTCCAGCAGGCGGACGAGTGGAAGAAGGTCAGCATCGCCCACCCAACACTTATTTCCACAGCAGTTTGGACCGGTTCTGGACGTGTAAACGGTTTGTTATACTTTGCATGTGTGTGCAGGTGATAGAGGAGGTGAGCGCCGGAGGTGAACTGGAGAGTCGGAGCTCCTCGTCTCTGCTGACGTCAGATCAGCTGCTGTCCTGCAGGGTGAGACGCGTCCCGGTTCTGCTAATCCTGTGCTTTGGCTTTAAAAGAAGTTTAAACTCTGATGTGGATCGTTTTAAAGATCTATAGAGATATGAAGAGTCTTCTTCATTTGTGTCTCCTCAGTCCAGCTCAATCCAGACGGACTCTGAGGAGGAGAATCCTTCAGCTCGCTGCAGCCTCAACAGACACAAAGGTAGTCATGTGATCATGGTCCATCATCTGGAGGAAGATATTTATTCATTCATCAGATGTGATGTGTGAGACAGCTAGTTAGCCAATGAGGAGACAGATGACGACTATAATGGGTGGATAATTGCAGTTTTATGCATCAAGAAACAAAAAAACTGACTTTATCGAGTGTTTTTTCCGTAAAACAAACAGATTATTAGAAATTAAAAATCGCAGTGGTCCGAGAGTAGAACCTTGAGGAACACCAAATCATATTCATTAAACAGGTTCCTTAAATTCAGCAGGTGTCATGTTAGATGTGATGTTAGCGTGACCTCTGACCTCAGGTGTGTTTGGCTGACAGGTTACCTGAGTGTGCTGATGAACTGTCAGTGGCAGAGTTTACTGTGTCGGGTGGAGGCGGGTCTGCTCAACATGTTCGGACAGGAGGAGGAGGAGGACGGAGGGGAGGTGAAGAAGGAGCAGTCGCCTCAGTACACCCTCCAGCTCAGAGGATGTGAGGTCAGAGCCGGACCGGACACTGACCACTCCTACAGGATTACACTGAGCATGCTCGGTGACCAGGTGGCCATGCTGGAGGTGAGCTGTCGTCGAGTAACGGTCCATTTTTACTTCAGATCGATTTGACGCGTTCATCTGTCACTCAGGTCAACAGCCCAGACGAGAAGGAGCGGTGGTTGAAGCTGCTGCAGGACGGAGCTCTCAACCACAGTCGCCATGACAACGATAGGCAGGAGCACACAGGCGGAGCCCTCAGGTAATGACTTCCATCTTTAGTAGAACCTCGAGATAAAGTTGAATCTGTTCTGTGACTGAACTTGTAAGTCAAACAACATTTAAAACAACTAAAATCATTTTAATCTCTTCCAGCCCCAAAATCCCCTAAATTATGGAAAAAGCATATTTTTTATCAACTAATAGACATACAGACTTTACCTGTGTATAATTAATTATATAGAAGTTATGTAAACAATGATAAAAAATGAAAAGAAACAAAAAAGTCACGAGAACACACGAGCTACGTCTTTACTCCACCAATGAGAACGAGATCCGGTCTCACTGATGTCGTATCCATCCGCCAACACAGTCTTTTTTTGTGCTGCTTTGTTTTGTTGTCTTCCTCTTTTTGCTTTGGTCTTCTTTTCTTTATCTTCTGCTGTCCTGGCTTTGTCTTCTTCTTTCTCTGTAGTTATTCATTTTGTAGTTCTTTTACCCTCCTCAGTGGACTGAAGATAAGAAAGTTCCCCACCTCCAACACGTACATGGACGACCCGTTCCATCTCAGTCTCCCAAGTCGAGACCCTCCCATCTACTCCAACACCTCCATACTGGAGCACAAGGTACGAGCTGCTGAGCAAAGGCTTGGACTGGCCCACCACCTGAGAAGATGACTATCGTCATGATGATGATGGTGATGATGATGATGATGGGTGTTTGGGTTCTTCCAGCTCCACAGCGCTCAGGACTGGAGCGGCTCGGTGTCGTCTAAAGACTCTGTGACTTACAGCAACACCTTCGCCTCTAAATGCAGTGAGTCTCACCTCAGGAATAAACCACATGTTTGTTTGTTTGTTTGTTTGTTTACCTATTTGACTTAAATAATAAACAATCGTAAGGAAACAGAGACTCATGGTCAAGAACCCCGGGGGGGCGTTTGTGTTTCAGACGGGAGGGCGTCCGACGTGGAGAGGGGCGTCCAGAAGCTGGATTTGACCGGGAGGAGGACGGTGCAGCTGAGGGCGGGGTCAGAGAGCAACCTGACGTCCGCTGTGAGGCAAAACAAACGCACCTCTTTCAGGCAGTCACTGGCCATCTGCACGGAGCGCGCTCAGGTGGGACCGAGGGCTTTACGTGGACATGTTCACGTGTCATACATCAGCCACACTGGGTTTACTGGTTGTACTGGTCTCTGCTGGTCCAGGCGGGCTTCCTGAACCCTCTGCTGCGACGAACGGCCTCGGCTAAAACCTCTCTGAGACGAGCGCCATCGTCGCTGCTCATCGAACATGGGAGGGTGTTCCAGAGGAGAAAGGTCAGAGGTCACAGATGTGCCTTCATGGGGGAACCGTTCCTTTACATTTCCCCTTCAGAGCCTAAAATCTTCCGACATATAATTCCGGATTATGGATTCTCTGATGTTTCTGTTTCCTCAGGAGTGGGAAACCAAAACTTCTGCCTGACATCCGTCCTTCAGTCGTCACATCCAACCGACACCCTCCAGCCGTCCCAGCTGAAGACTGTAGACCCCGAGGATTTCATTAGCCGTGACAAATAGGACTTGTTGACGGGTTCACGCTTAATGTGCGAACAACACCAAATATTCAAACGGCATCAATAGGTAATACAAAAAAAAACTTGTAAATATGTCAGAATAATTTATTCCAAACACAACCAAGCGCCTGGTCTACAGCTCTGCTGTTACCGTGGAAGTTTTCTCTAACCACTAATCTGGGTTATTTTTACACAATTAGAGGTTTTTATGTGTCTGTAAACATGTTTATATCCATAACAAGGATATATCAGCTGTTTATTAGTGACTGAGTTTCATTTGAAACTCCTCTGACTTGTGAATTTCCAGCAGCACATTTCTTTTACTGTCTTTAATCCCACATGGTCTGTTTGATTAAATTCTGTTCTGTTATCACCATGATGTCATTACACTCACCGGCCACTTTATTGGGTACACCTGTCCAACTGCACGTTAGCACTTAATTTCTAATCAGCCAATCACATGGCGGCAACTCAGTGCATTTAGGCATGTAGACGTGGTCAGGACAATCTCCTGAAGATTGAGAATTGAGTGTGGATACAGTGTAGTCGGGTTTCTTCTGTCATTGGTGGTTTCTCACTGTTCTGTTGGCCCTTCTTTCTTTTCATTTCGTTTGTTTGATCACAACTGTAAAACTCCTCTCTCTTTCTTTTGACAGATTAGGATTAGAACTAGGAGAATAGCGTAGCGGGGAAGGGAATTGAGGCTATATGGCTTCTGAAGGGAGAGGTGCTTCTGCTAACATTTGCAGGCACTGAGTGACCAGGGAGAGTTTTTCTTGGTAGTATCGGGTGAGGAGGTACGTGAGGCCGCCGCTGCGCTGCTACAACTGTCAAAGATATGGACATATTGCGGACTAGGGGTAAGAAAAGATGTGCAAAGTGTGGCGGAGAACATGGAATTAAAGAGTGTAGATCAGATGTCCCTAAATGCTCTAACTGTGGGGGGGGGGGGCCATGTGGCAGCATATCATGGATGTGAATATACTATCAAGGCCAGGCAGGTGCAGGTTGTGAGGGAGCGAGACAACGTGTCATATGCTGAGGCAGTGAAGACATTGATGAGAACCATCAATTGATTTCCAGAGCAGTCTTGAAGTTTTTGCATGAAACTGGACTATATGGAAAAATCTGAAGTAGATTAAAATAACGACCAGTGGAGGGCGGTAATGCACAGTACAGAGTCTACACTGCCGGAACTCAAGAAGAAGAAGAAGAAGACAATCTGCGGTTCAAACCGAGCATCAGTATGGGGAAGAAAGGTGATTTGAGTGAGTTTGAACGTGGGGTGGTTGTTGGTGCCAGAAGGGCTGGTCTGAGTATTTCAGAAACTGCTGATCGACTGGGATCTTCACGCACAACCATCTCTAGGGTTTACAGAGAATGGTCCGAAAAACAAAAAATATCCAGTGAGCGGCAGTTCTGTGGGCAGAAATGCCTTGTTGATGCCAGAGGTCAGAGGTGAATGGCCAGACTGGTTCGAGCTGATGGAAAGGCAACAGTGACTCAAATAACCACCCGTTACAACCAAGGTGGGCAGAAGAGCATCTCTGAACGCACAGTACGTCGAACTTTGAGGCAGATGGGCTACAGCAGCAGAAGACCACGCCGGGTGCCACTCCTTTCAGCTACGAACAGGAAACTGAGGCTACAGTTTGCACAAGCTCATCGAGATTGGACAATAGAAGATTGGAAACACGTTGCCTGGTCTGATGAGTCTCGATTTCTGCTGCGACATTCGGATGGTAGGGTCAGAATTTGGGGTCAACAACATGAAAGCATGGATCCATCCTGCCTTGTATCAACGGGTCAGGCTGCTGGTGGTGGTGTAATGGTGTGGGGAATATTTTCTTGGCACTCTTTGGGCCCCTTTGTACCAATTGAGCATCGTTGCAACGCCACAGCCTACCTGAGTATTGTTGCTGACCATGTCCATCCCTTTATGACCACAATGTACCCAACTTCTGATGGCTACTTTCAGCAGGATAATGCGCCATGTCATAAAGCTGGAATCATCTCAGACTGATTTCTTGAACATGACAATGAGGTCACTGTACTCAAATGGCCTCCACAGTCATCAGATCTCAATCCAATAGAGCATCTTTGGGATGTGTTGGAAGGGGAGATTCGCATCATGGATGTGCAGCCGACAAATCTGCACCAACTGTGTGATGCCATCATGTCAATATGGATCAAACTCTCTATGAGGGATGCTTCCAGCACCTTGTTGAATCTATGCCACGAAGAATTGAGGCAGTTCTGAAGGCAAAAGGGGGTCCAACCCCTTACTGGCATGGTGTACCTAATAAAGTGGCTGGTGAGTGTATATCAGCTGTTTATTAGTGACTGAGTTTCATTTGAAACTCTTCAGACTTGTGAATTTCCAGCAGCACATTTCCACATGGTCTGTTTGATTAAATTCTGTTCTGTTATCACTATGATGTCATTATACTGTCATGACTGATTTAGACGTATTACTTTGATTGTCACTCATATGATTTTTATGTTTACTGGATTTTATTCTTACTCTCAGGAGAAATAAAAATTCATCCGTACAATGATGTTCTTTTCGTCTACAATCTATTTTTTAAGATTTGCACCTTGAAATTTAAAGTGGTCACCAAACCAAATGGACATTTTAACAACTACACTGATTTTTGGAAAATTCAAGTTTAGGTTGGTGGTCATTTTCATTAGTTTCAGATTTTATAAGGAGTCGGCATTTTCAGGTCCAGATACACACAGCTGATGCTGATTGGATGATTAATTGCCAGTCTGCTTCCCTTTCTACTTTGATTGGTCTATTTATGTTTGCTCTTCTTGGCTGTTTAGAACCTCACCAGGAAACTGGACCTACTATTACTGCAACCAGTACTCGTACGACTACTTGTACGACTACTACTAATTTATTAGAATAGAATAGAATAGAGTAGAACTTTATTCCCCCAGGGTGGAAATTCACTTTGTTTCAGGAGCACAATGGAACAGACATTAGACTCCTCAATAATAATAATAAGTTGACCTTGAAGATAAAAAATAACAGAATAGAAAATGTGTAGATGCCAGCATACAAACATCATATGAGCAGAAAGTCTTTAATATAGAACAAACTGATATAGGTACATGTAATATTTTATGAAGATAGTAAGGACATTTGTTGTAGTTCGTGAAGAGTCCTCCTCCACTCCTCCGCTAGGTGGCAGTAAACACGATAACTGTCGCGATTTGACAGCCGTAGAAGAAGAATCAAGGAAGAGGAGGAAGAGGAAGGTTTTCTGACGGCTCACCGGCTGCCCAGCGAACAAAGATAACTACCGGTCTAAGTAGCGGTTTAATCAGGATTTCAGGTTAGAGAGACGCTTGGAGTGAAGGTAACACACACACACATTAACAACACACACTTCCTGTTTGTTATTTAATGACGTCATGTTGATGTGGGCTTTGATCAAATGCCCCCTGCTGTTAGCCTGTTAGCAAGGCGGAGTTGCATCGCTTTATTAGCCGGTTTGCTACACTGGGGAGGACCGGGAGGTTTTCCGGGAGGGGGAAGTCACCTGACTGTGTTCAGGGCGGCTGTGGATCGTGGTTTCCGTGACCCCGCATGACTGTCACGGTGGTTCACGCACTGCTAACGCGGAGCTTCGTGTTAGCTTAGCTTAGACTAGCCGTCCGCTGCCTTTTGTTCGTCCGGACGGGCTGCTTACCGTGGAGGCTGCTCCGCCGAGGTCTGAGTCATGTCAGCCCGGGCGTGGACTCCGCTACTTGTCGGGGTTTCGTGGGATTCAGGCCTCTCTTCCTGCTTTTGTTCCCCCACAGAGAGACGATGACAGCCGCGCCTTACAACTACTCCTACATCTTCAAGTACATCATCATCGGTGAGTGTCGGATCTGAAGGGGTTAAAAGTTTTAAAATCATGATGGTGCCAAATGACGTCACAGTTATCCCTAGGTGACGCCTGTACCTCCATTTACTCTTCGACATAATTCAAATGAGGAAAGGAAGCAAATCTTCACATTTTCACACACTGATGGCATATTTCAATAGTTCTTTGATGAACTGTTGGGTATTTCAATTTCTAGTGTCAACAGCAGGATTTGTAAAGTAATGGAAGATGTTAATCCAGCAATTGCGTATGAATACCTCAAGGGTTTACTTCAGAACAGAACATTTAATCTGCACAGGATCACAGTGAAGCAGCTCAGTAGGTCGCACACAGGTGTGAAAGAGATTTCTAGCCTCCGTACAGTGAAGACTTAACGTGACTTTGGAGACTTGAACCCGATGACAAGCTGCCCGCGTTGGAAGTGTAGACTTCAGACTGCAGGTGGTTTTCCTCGTAGACGGTATCAGTAACAGGCTGCTCTGTTACAAAGCTGATTACTCCAGATAAGCCTTGCTATTGTAAATACTGGTTATACTGGATTCCACTCATTTGCATAAAATCAGCTGGCGGAAACATGATTTCCTCATTACTTTATGTTTAATCTTCTTGTTTATTAAATATTTGATATAGCTGAAAGGAAAAGAATATGTTTAATATAGATAGAATCACCACTCTGCCAGGATTCACTGATTTTTAAGGAACTAACCCAGAAGTCCTTTAATGTGAGAATCAGAACATGGACTTGTGTAACCATGAAGACATCCAGCCAATAATCAAAGTTCATATTTACTGAAGTTTGTTCATGGAGATGCCAAACTGGCTCGGTTCACTAACGTTCTGTATCAATCGTTCACCTCCAGGTGATATGGGAGTAGGGAAGTCATGTCTGCTGCACCAGTTCACCGAGAAGAAATGTGAGTCTCATCTTCACTTCCCAATAATCTGTCTGTCTGTCTCTCTGTCTTTCTCTTTCTCTAATCAAAATTTGGCTTCAAATTATGGATGACAAGGAAAACATACAAGGTTGATTGTGTAAAAATCCTCCTACGACAGTATTGTATGTGTGTGTGTGTGTGTATGTGCGTGTGTGTTCAGTCATGGCGGACTGTCCTCACACCATCGGGGTGGAGTTCGGGACGAGGATCATGGAAGTTCACGGTCAGAAGGTGAAGCTGCAGATCTGGGACACGGCTGGTCAGGAGCGCTTCAGGGCCGTCACCAGGTCCTACTACAGGGGGGCGGCTGGGGCCCTCATGGTCTATGACATCACCAGGTGAAGGCGGGGACAAAGAAGGGGTTTAGAGCTAATATCACACGGTTGGTGAGGAGTCTCATGATTTCCTTTGTGTGTTTTTAGGAGAAGCACCTACAACCACCTGAGCAGCTGGCTGACGGACGCCAGGAATCTGACCAACCCCAACACAGTGAGTGGAAACCAACGGCTCGTTTGGGGAGCTCAGTTTGGTGGTGATGTCATAGCGACGAGGAGCTGCTCTTACCCAATAAAACAACAGGAGGGATGGTGGAGATACAGACAACACAAAAAGATCACCTGGTGGAGATGATTTGAGCTAAATGTGATGATTCACTGCTGGGTGATGCAGGAATGTCGTACAAATAGAACCAGGAGATACGAGTTTAATGACTGAACTCATAAGTTAAACAATATTTAAAATAAATCATTTTAATCTGTTCCAGCCTTGTAGAAAAGCCCCAAACCTGAGAACGAGATCCGGTCTCACTGATGTATCCATCCGCCAACTAGCGTTGGTGCCCTGAAGCACGACTCGGATCTCGATGTTTTGCTGTATTTCATATTTATCTCCACACTGTTATATTTCTCTGGTGCTCGTTGATGACATCATCTGGTCTTTAATCTGATGTTCATTCTGGTCTCTAAGTCGGTCATTGATCATCCGGTGTGATGTCATCAATGTGTTCAGGTGATCATTCTGATCGGAAACAAGGCTGACCTGGAGGCGCAGAGAGACGTGACGTACGAGGAGGCCAAGCAGTTCGCTGAAGAGAACGGTGTGTGTGTGTGTGTGTGTGTGTGTGTGTGTGTGTGTGCGCGTGTGTGCGCGCGTGTGTGTGCGCGTGTGTGAGCATGTGTGTGCGTGTTTGTGCCAAGTCCATAAATGAAACAGAAACAGGACATGACATTGGTTGTGATCTTTATCTCTTATTGTTGATCAGGTTTGCTGTTTCTTGAGGCCAGTGCTAAGACGTAAGTACACACACACACCTATCGACTAGTGTACAGCCGTTCAAACACTCATTGTTTCTGAACGTCTTTCTGTCCTGTTTGGATTTTTTCCAAGACAATAATGAGAAAATTAAAACCCATTTTCACTCATTACATTATTTCTGCAATGGCTGTAACGTGATTGGGTGATGCTATTGATGTGTTAGCGGTTAGCATCAAACAGCAGCGCTACATTCCTGACAGGTGTTTTTAAAGTTAGGTGAGACCAAGTGATGAAGATTAAGAAGTCAAGAATTTAATTTTAGACCGTTGCTGCTGCGTCTTTCTCCTCAGGGGGGAGAATGTGGAAGAAGCCTTCCTGGAAGCAGCAAAGAGGATTTACCAGAACATCCAGGATGGCAGTCTGGACCTGAACGCAGCAGAGTCCGGAGTTCAGCACAAACCATCTGCCCCACAGGGGGGTCGCCTCAATGCCGACAGCCAGCCGGTGAAAGAAGGCTGCAGCTGCTAACCTCAGACCGAAGCTACGCCACCATCGAGCAGAGACATACAGATATGTACACAGAGATCTTCTCTTTACCAGGCACCGAAATGTGTCTTCTATCCAGACTGTGTCAAACAGGACTATGTCACTGTGTAACCGGTCTGTTACCTGACATACAGGTGACATAAGTCTTAGTTCAGTCCCAAAAACACGATTCAATCGTTTTCTTCCTCCTTAAAAAACGTCGACCAGCTTTGGTTCAATCAGGACACCTAAAAAAAAAAAAAACTCATGTTGACAGTGATTCACATCATGTTTCACCTCTGGTTCCCTCCTAGTGCTGGACCAAACCCCCAATTAGGACCATCCGAGACTTAAACTGGACCACTGCCCAAAATACTGTATATCCCTTGGCTAAAACTCTCGTTACCTTTCGCCCACGTTCAGTCACACTCGGTTGAAACAGAAGCTGATCCTGACTGTTCTGAGTCCAGTTTAGACCCAAATCTGAATCAGTCCTGTCGTTTCTAACGCGGAGTGGTGCTGACCCAACTCCAATAGGGACTACCTTTGTTCTGTATGTAAAGAGAGACAAACATAGAAGGTTCAGATTCAGACCAACTTGGATCTTAAATCTTCTTTACACCAAAGTGTTGCCTTTGTTCATAATCCAGACGTTGGTATTGAAAGAGATCCAGAACCTGGATTCTGATGGACCACAACTAAAGCCATCGTCTAACAATTATAGCCAATCTGGACCGAGGTAATGCAAGAAAAGGATAACAAGACAGCCCGTTTTCACCAACACTGGACTAATCCTGGATCTCTTTCCCTCCAAGTCTGGAGTTTAACCAAATTAATTTGAGATTATTACAAATTGGGACTAATTCAGTCTTGAATGGGAAACACTACTAACCAGGGAGTCAAAGACACTAGGCCTCAGTTTGGTCAGTTTGGACTCCTGAGTCCTAAAAAATAAAACACACTCAACCAAAAGTAGTTCTAAATCTGGACGGGCCGATGGGTAAGTGTTCTATTGAAGATGAACAGCCTTATTTAACGTCCAAATCAGCGTCAGCTCCCATCCCGACATGACCAACCCGAGGTAGAGTTCTGAACGCTGAACAACCCTTAGAACGCCGTCAGGCGAGGCAGCGAAGTGTCGTTTAAACTTACCTTCATCCAAAGACTTGGATCACAAACTCAAGCTTCAGAAATTCGTAGCGTTGACTTAAGATGGACAGAACTTCATCGAGGACCAAATTTATCGTGTGATCTGTTCCGATTCCAATCATTAATGCCCGGTACTCTTTGATATGGATCTGCCGTCATACACGTGTCTCAAATGTGTCTCATATCCTACCATTGATTGTGTCTGTAACATTCAAACCATAAAGCCGAACCTGGATGTCTGAACCCCCTTCTGGGATTCCCAACGCTTTACTGATGGTACCGACCGCCGTCTGACTGGCTGTCCTGTTTGTTCTGTTTGTCTTTCATTCTGTTTGAACTGCTGACTTGTTGCGTTCACACTGTGTTGGTAATCTGGATCAGGAGATGCTTTTAACCTCTAGCTGTTGCTGCAGACGGGATACTCTTGAAACCGTGTGCTTGCAGAGGTGATTTTGGTCTGGGGCTGATGTCTCGGTTTTGAGACGACTCACTGTCTCCTCAATGTTTTCTGGAAGTTCTGTACTAGAAGGTGGTTTTTCATCCGTGTCTAATTCTCTGACACACTTAAATCCCAGTTGGAGGGATTTAAGAACCAGATCGTTCATGAAAAACGTCAATTCACACGTTACAGGTTGTCATGGGTCCAATCTGGATTTTCACAGCTCCCCCTAGTGGCTGTTTTGTACGTGGCGCTCTGGGCTCGTCTGTACTGAGAAAAGAAAAATGCCTCATCTTCCATTTTTGTTTGGTTTGGTTTTCTTTTTAAGACCAAAATTATAATCGATTTTTGTGTTGCAATGAAATCGTGGCACAAAACTTGCATTTGATATTTTGTGTGTCTCGTATGTAGATCAGATCCCAACACTACATGACCCAGTTCCCCCCGTCAGTAATCTAAGCATTCCATCGCTAACTACTCATTAAACTGTTTAACTAAACTGACCGTTTTACACTTTTTATAAATTTAAAGCCGTGTGGATTGAATTTGAGGACAGATGTGCACATATGTTGGGTAATATTTCACATGTGAATCAGTTTTTAAAAAAAAATAAATCGATGAATTCAACCTGGTAAGACTCTGTTGTCTGAATTACCAGACTGAATGGAAGTTTAGAATTTTTGTTGATGCTTAAAAACTTCAAAATCAAATGTGATTTTTGGATTTTTTAATAAACAAACCGGATAAATGTTTCTCTTAAATGAGTACATAAGTAAATGACCACAGGCTCTAAATAATACATGTGATCAAAGTACATTTATCCATCAGTATGTTTATCAAATTTATCCATTACTTTCTCCAAAAAGTTCCTTTTTCCATTTTCAGAATGTCAGAAAAACAGTAAATCTATGTTTTCAGGAAGAAAAAAAGGTTGAAATTAATAAATAAAATACTAAGAGTCGGAAACATTCTGAAATCATTAGTCACCCAATAATCACAACATCAAGTATAAATTTTGACTTCATATTGGTTTTTATTTAATTATGAAATTGTAAGTTAATGAATAAAGTTGTTTCTGAGCAAAAATTTGTTTCTATTGATCATTTTGACTTGCTGTGGAAAAGTTTTACATTAGTCGTAAACTGACCGCCCCCTCGTAACATCCATATGGAAATATATTTAAATAAAATGGAAGTTCAAAAAAGGGTGTGTGGTTTTATTCCCAGCTGTCCTCTGATTGGTCAACCCCAGCCTTCAAGTAAAAATCAAACCCATCAGACTCAGAAGTTCCTCGTTCTCCACAGTGTGGGAAGATCTGCCAGAGGGGCTTGTTTGGCTCATTTTTAAAAAACTGACAGATTTGAACCGTGAACCAAACTCGGTTCACTGCTGCGATGTTGTGAGCGCTGCCTTAACCTTCTGTCGTCAAAGGAAATCGAGCCAGAGGAAAATATAACTGATAAATCTCAGAGAGGCTAATCGCGATGCTACGACTGTTGACGCCTTTTAAATTGTGAAATAAATCAGCGTTAAGAAGTTCCTGATTTATTACAAAAAAACTAAAACAGCTGTACTTTGATGTGTTTGTTGTATTTAAATCATTATGGTGATCGGCCACACGGGGGCACTGTAACCAACCATTATGGTGATCGACCACACGGGGGCGCTATAATCAGACTACAACCAACTAATTGTGACAAATGCGTTTTGATCTTCGCCCCTTTGCCTCTGCGCTTTTTGTTCTTTTCTGTTTTGTTAAGTCAGAAACACACTTCTGATGATCCTTTAACTATCTGTAACATCGTTCTTCAGCTGTACCTCTCATCATATGGCCATGGGATTCAGTGATTTGTAAATAAACTATACTGTATATACTCCAAAGCCTCTGTGTCACATCTGTCAACCGTCATCGTCTCTTAACGTTTCTTCTTGAAAACAGGAAGTCCATCCTGTTTACGTCCATCCTGGACCCGTTGGATTCTCAAGTGTCACACAGAGAAGCTTTGTGTCCAGTTCGGTCAGCATGAAAGACCCGGCCTCGGGGTGAGGCGAGACCCTGGCCGGAAAACAGACGGGGGGGGGATTCGGGGATAAATGTCAACCTTTTTTTTTTTTTGTTTCCATACATTTCTATTATCATTTTATTTGTTTTTCATTTCTTTGATCAAATCTCATCTTCATTCCCTCCATCTTCCCAAAAACTATTCTTGAGCATCCTCTCAGGAATCTGGTTCTCTGATGACAACAAATGTTTCTATCAGAGGAGCAGTGGGGAAACTTTCTCCTCCTTCCTTCAGTCCTTCCTCTTTTCCTTGTCTCCTCCTCGTCTTCCATCCTGTCTCTCCGTCTGTCCGTCCTCGGGTCAGAGAGACGATCGTTCCATCAGCAACTCTGAAAAGAAGAGCATCAGCTGTCCAGGTAGGACTCACCTGTCTCCTCTACACACCAGCTGTCTGTCAGATCCTTTTAAAACAACACAATCATTCAGATTCTGAGTTTTTAGTTTGTAAAATTTCAATTTTAAATTCTGAATTTTTTTTTTCTGCTTGTTTAATTTTACTTAAAACAGATCCAGAGTCGTCCAAATCAATCTACTGGATCCAAATTGTCCCTTAATGTCCAGTGGATTGATTTAGACAACTTTGGATAACCATGATCTGGATGGATGAGAACCTACACAGACAAACCTAAACAGATGATGTGACATGAACAACTTTAAATTTATTATTTATTATTTATACCGTTTTGTTGCATCATCACGCGTTGAATTCCAGCGTGTGTCGACATGGCGTGTTCCCGTCGGAGTCGAGCTTCTCCCAGACTCGTCCTGCTCGTGGTGTTTGTCGCTCTGCTGCTCGACAACATGCTCCTGACGATGGTTGGTGAGGACACACACACACACACACACACACACACACACACATTGAAGACACACACAAGCAGGTCCGTCAAGACCAGATGATCAGAAGACGCTCAGAGGTCAAACGTCCACCAAGGCAGCGCAGTTTCTCCATGATGTAGCCGTGTCTCTGCGATCTGGGCCTAAACTACCCAGAATTCCGGAGTCGATTAAACTCATCAATCGATCTGATTGATCTTCCTCCTGCAGATGAGGTGATCCCAGATTTCCTCTTCAGTTGGGAGCAACCGTGTTTCCTCCTGTGGCCCAGTCTCAACAGAAGCGACGCCGAGCCAGGAAACCAGAGCGGTTTGATCCCCGACCTGCAGATAAACGTGACGTCTTACTCCGTAGGTGGAAGATGATGTTTACCTGACAGGTGAGGAAGATGAGCGACTTTATCGTCTGATCTCTCCTGCAGAGCTCCTCCTGTCTCCAGGACAACTTGTTTCTGGACGGAAATGTTCGTGTCGGCTTGTTGCTGGCTTCTAAAGCTCTGTTCCAGCTGCTGGTCGGCCCCGTCGTCGGTCCGCTCACCAACAGGTACCTGCTGACCTGGTTCACAGAACAAACACATCCTTCAAAACGTGATGAAGACGAACGTCCCCTCAGCCGGGATCTGATCGCAGACTGACGATCTGTCTCCGTCTTCAGGATCGGGTATCACATCCCCATGTTTGCTGGGTTCATCATCATGTTTCTGTCGACCATCAGTAAGTCTCACACACACAGTAAGAATGTGTTTTCATCAATAAATGTCTAATGTGTGTGTGTGTGTGTGTGTGTGTGTGTGTCAGTGTTTGCGTTCTCAGGGACCTACGCTCTGCTGTTCTTCGCTCGTTCTCTGCAGGGAATCGGTTCTTCCTTCTCTTCAGTTGCAGGTCGACATAAAACATTCAGGAAGTATTCATGAAAGAGTTTTATGTCTTTTCTGTCATCGTTGAATGTTCAATACCACAGAAGAAGAAGGTGAACGCTAGTTATGTGCGTCTGTGTGTGTGCAGGTTTGGGTATGTTGGCCAGTGTGTACACTGATGATGAGGAGAGAGGCATCGCCATGGGGATCGCACTAGGAGGACTGGCTATGGGAGTCCTGAGTGAGACCCACAGACATACACATGTATGATGCAGCAGCGGTAGAACATAAAACAGAACATGTATGTTATTTGTTTTAATGGTACGTCCCAGTTGGAGCGCCGTTCGGCAGTGTGATGTATCAGTTTGTGGGGAAGAGCGCCCCCTTCCTGATTCTGGCCTTCCTGGCTGTGTTTGATGGAGGTAACTTCAAAATCATTCCGTTTTACGAACATCCATCTTTTCTTCCTTCTTCTGATTCCTTCAAGCGGTTTTAGTCTGAATGCGTTCAGAAATGATGAGGAGGTTGAACCTGTGACCACCTGGATTGATGCTGTTGTGTGTTTGTGTGTTGCAGCGTTACAGCTATGCATCTTGCAGCCTTCAAAGATCTCTCCTGGGGTGAGTCCACTTCAGAACCACAACTAGTCTGGTTTGGTCAGGTCCAGTCTGTCTGTTCAGGTCTGGTTGGTCTCATCCAATCTGGTCTACTCTGGTCTAATCATGTCTTGTCTAGTCTGGTCTGTTGTGATCACATCTGGCCTGGTTGCTCTGATCCTATTCGTTCCTGTCTGATCCAGTCTGGTTGGATCCAGTTTGTTCTAGACCACTATGACCAGCTTCAGGTTTTGTAATTGTGTGTTTCAGAGTGTAGAGGGGACTCCGTTACTGGCGCTGTTAAAAGATCCGTACATCCTCATCAGTGCAGGTAAGAAGAGTCAAACTCACCTGTGTGACCGTCTGAAGGAGACGAGGTCAGAGAGATGAAAACTTTTCATTTTTCTTTCTGCAGGTTCTCTGTGTTTCTCTCACATGGCTGTAACCATCTTGAAGCTGAATCTGGGATTCTGGATGATCGATACCATGGACTCCCCTTACTGGCATCTTGGTACACTCTTTCCTTCCTTCCTCCCTCCCTCCTCTTCCTCTCTAACAGGTGTATGTTGATTACAGGTGTGGCCTTCCTCCCTGCCAGTGTCTCATACCTGATAGGAACAAACCTGTTTGGTGTTCTGGCCAATAAGATGGGAAGGTCAGTTTATGTGTGTGTTTGTTCACTTCATAGGAGCTGATTGATTGATCAATCGATTGATTGATATTTCTTTCTGTCAGGTGGCTCTGCTCCATGTTAGGGATGTTTATTGTTGGCATCAGTCTGCTGTGTGTAAGTACATCATCCCTCAATCCAAACAAAACTCTACCGATCCTTCAGATCATCCCTCCATACTGATCGGTGTTGTGGTTACAGGAAGTGATGTAAAACAACCAGTTTAAAGGTGTGTGTTTGTGTGTGTCAGGTTCCCTTCGCCACCAGTATCTATGGTCTCATTGGACCAAACGGAGGTCTTGGCTTTGCTATAGGTGACTATCAGCCTGTAGAATGAACGTCGTAGCGGTTTGTGCTGCTCTGAGCCTTGATAACACGCGTGTGGTTTCCCTTCAGGTATGGTCGACTCCTCCATGATGGCCATCATGGGTTATCTGGTCGACATCCGTCACGCCTCCGTCTACGGCAGTGTCTACGCCATCGCTGACGTCGCACTGTGTATGGGGTTCGCTATAGGTAACACACACACACGTTGTAGGTTCAACCTCCTGCTGAGGACCTCAACTGTCAGAACCTGTAGGTGGTTCTGGTCCAGAACCTTCAGCATCCTCAGAAGCTGCTGATGGAAGTCAAGAATCTGATTGGATGAAGTTAAACGTGACCCATTAGTTTGCTGTCTTCCATCAGCTCCAAGTTCAAATGGAGCTGATTGGCTTGAGGTCATGTGGCTCCTCCTTTAACAGGAAGTGTACGTCTGTTAGCACAGCACAGATTTTAATTTTTTCAGGTCAGGAGAGACACTTTTAGACGGTGTTCCAGCTTCATGTCATCTACTTGTAAATAACCCTGAAATTAACACCTATAAAGCAACCAGTTTAAACATCTTGATTTTACTGTTAATCGTCACACTGAGGGGCTTAGAACCAATGAAAGTGTCTTGTGTTCCAGGACCGGCAGCAGGGGGCGCTCTGGTCCAGTTGGTGGGTTTTCCTCGTCTCATGACGATCGTCGGCGTGATCAACATTTTGTACGCTCCACTCTTCCTGTTTCCAAAAGTTGGTGTCAAGGAGAAGGTAAATATGACCCCTGAACCATCGGTTACCAGTCAGACTATCAGTTCACATCCCAAACAGGAAACAATCAGGTTTACAGTTGATTTATTCACAGGATCTGATCCCAGGTCAGATTTTCCCAACATATAAAACATCTTTTCTGTACTGGTTCAGCACAATAATGACCCCAGACCGTAAAGGAACAGTTGAGCTCTGAATTTGAATTCAATCAGCACACCTCCATGCTGACGAGGTTAAATGTAAATAACATGTTTACAGACTTGTTTACTGCGTACAAACTTCATAGAGTCACTTCATTCCGTTCGGCTCCGGTTGTTTAATTAAGAAGCTCCAGAAATAAAATGGTTTGATGTCCTCAGCACAGAGTCTGCTGACCTCACGGGCAGCTCGCCGTTTGATTGGCCGCAGTCAGTGTGACATCACTACGTGGTCCTGCTCTTGGAGGCGGGCTCTGTCTCCTGCTCGTACTCGATCTCCACGTACGCTCTCTTCTTCCTCACCACTGAGCCGTTAGCTGGAGATTTGCCTTTAGACCTGGAGGCTTTCACCTCTGTCTCTACCTCCATCTCCTCTTCCTCTGCACTGGATGACTCTGCTTCCTCATCCTGATCCTCTTCGTCGCTGCTTGTCTTCAGTTTGTTCATTTCCTGAAAGAAGAAACCAAACGACTGTAAACGTCTCATCTGAAGTTTGCCTTTTCTAACATTTCTTTGTTTCTGCAGCCAAACAGAAACAAGATGGTTTCAGAGGAACCTGAAGACGACAGACAGGTCAGTTAGTTTTCATTTTAAAACTCAACAAAATGCCCTGAAGTATTCTTAGCCGTTCTTGACCCCCAATAAATGGCGTCACCTTAAGATCCCACGACAGTTGATAATTTACAGCTGTTAGTTTAGCTTTGAATTTGAATCCATGTAAAGTTTCACCTCGAAGTCGCTCAGGTCGCTCTCGTCCACTTCCGCCACAAACTCTCTCTGGCCGACGTCCTGCAGACAGACGGGAAACGTGTTCAGACTCCAAAAACACTCAAACCTTTAACGCCCATCTGAGTGTCCATCACCTCCTCGTCCTCCTCCTCTTCTTCCTCCTCCTCTTCCGACTCGCTCTCTTCGTCCTGTTGCTCCAGAGCTCTGTCGAACGCGTGCACCGGGAAGTTGTAGATGTCTCCGTACTGGAACGACATAAAAGGCGGCTAAATGCTAATGCTAGCTCCCGCATGACGTCATTCTGTCTCCGCCGCTGATTCTGCTGCACAGCTTTCTCCTGAACTTGTTCTACTGTCGTGTTTCACTTTAATGCCCGTCTAAAGATTTCTTTCTTATTGCTGTATCCACAGTGCAGCTGATTGGAT
The DNA here is from genome assembly GCF_040054535.1 of Antennarius striatus. Lineage (NCBI taxonomy): Eukaryota > Metazoa > Chordata > Actinopteri > Lophiiformes > Antennariidae > Antennarius > Antennarius striatus. Next base: position 27,529,268 of record NC_090778.1, on the reverse strand, counting down.
GCTGGGTGTGACATCATACCGTTCCCTGCTTGAGCCTCTCCAGCAGCTCCTTCTCGATAGCGTTGTCCAGCTGAGCGGCGATCAATGCCTTCTCCTACAAACACAAGGGGAAACGTGAACAAACCTTTACGACTTTAAACGTGTCAGAGTTCAGCGTCGTGTCGACAGCGGCCGCTCACCTCTTTCCGCTTCTCCCGCTTCTCCACCTTCCTGCTGAGAGGAACCAACTTCCTCCTGAAAGACAAACAGCGACACGTCAAACCACGAACTCCTGCTTTAACAATGGTGTTACTATCAGAAGATCAATAAAGATTTATACAATGCTGTTCTTTTTTTTTGACAAATACACAACTATCAAAATTAAGGTTGGCCTGGTCAACTAACTTCAGTACAGATGTGAGTGTAGCTTAAAGGGTGAATTAAAATGATTGTAGTAACCTTGTCTACCTGAACAGGTTTGGAAGGAGGCGGAGGGGATGTAAGAAAAGATAAAGTTCCGTTTGTCTCTCAACACCATCCTCTTTTCACCTCTATGATCCCAAAGGCCGAACTCTACGCTGAATCTGATAGGTTTGCTTGATGTAGCTACTTCCTGCACTGAGCTGCGGCCCCTAAAGGGTACTTACTGTCTCTTGAGGACCAGTTTGCGCATACGGATCAGGTACTGGGTGATCTTGGTGAAGCGCTGTTTGCATTTGTGTCTGATGAATCGAGGCCAGTAGATCAGGTTCTCGTCGATCTGTTCCAGAGCCTTCTCGTAGTTTTTACTGAGCTTCACCTGAAAGAACAGAAAAATCTTTTACTTCAAAGTTATACAAAAACTCTCAGGACTTGTGAGGGATAAAGAAGCTCTTTGCTTACCTTCTCCCACATCTTGGCAGGAAAAGCTGCTCTCTCGATCACCTTCATGTAGAGGAAACACTGACCTACGACAGACAAACGGCTTCAGCTGATGAACGTATTGATAACGAAGAGATCGTCGTCCTTCCTCCAGGTGGATGGAGGTGGAGGCGCCCATCGTTACCTTTCTCCTCCCTGATGGTGGCGTACTGACTGTTGGCCAGCGGACACGACGAGCGGTTACACAACCCGGTGACGTTGAATTCATTACGACAGAAGTTTTGACTCTTTGTCCTGGAAACAAAGATGAAAACTTTAGTTTGAGGGACAAACTTCAAGAAAGTGTTACGAATAATTATTCAGGGTGAAGCTACGTGGATTTACGGAGCCTGTGGATTTAAGAAGATTTGGATCAAACTGTTTCGAGCAGAGAAAAACTCACTTGACTTTGAAGGAACAGAACTGTTTGTTCCCAATAATGTCCCAGATCACCTGCAGAAAGTAGTTTAATCACACAGGTAAGTAAATCATTCACACAACATACGGATTTAAATGTAGGTCTTATTGTAGAAGATATTTGCAAACAACTAATTCTCGTAATTGAGCTCTATCATAGTATATGTCTTAATTATTTTACTGGTATTTGGTTTGAGGGAAACTGAGAACGTTTCTATACAAGAAGGTCTTAAACCCTAAAGCTACTAATCTTTTATCAGACTCAGAAACACGATGACGCACAGACCTCTAACTCTTCAAAGCGTTTTTTTTACGTCAAGGTTTCTAAAATATCGTTCAAACCTCATTCCCGGCTATCGATGATAATTATTGTTTGATTATCGAGGTTGTTTTTGAACAGATAAAACCCAAGTCATCTAATTTTAAACGCGAGCCGGCAAGCTAACACCTAGCATAAAAACAGCAAACATTAGCATCAACAAGCCTTCATCACACTCACGTCGTCGTGCTGCATTTTTCGTGCGTCGCGGAGCTGCTCTCAATTTATCCACAAACTCTCCTGTATGTTCCAACAACGAGGAAAAACGTAACAACTTGACGTGAACGTATGAATAAGGTTTAGTAAGTTGGAACCACATGGACGTTCAGACAGCAGCCATCTTTATTTGCGTGGTGGTTCTTCTTCTTCTTCTTTATGACGGATTGAATTTGAACTTTTAAGGAAATGGCGCCACCTGGCGTCCTGTGGTAAGTACGACAGGACCCAACTCACAACGTATCGCGATACTTGAGACAAACTCATCTACTGTATTAATACTTAGACATTTTATATATTTTTCATAGATTTATTTAGTAAAGTAACGTTCAGCGTGTTACGTCTTTGTTTCTAGAGTGCGCGTTTCGTTTGAACTTTAGAGTAATTATTTAAATATCATTAAACCGATCGTCTTACTGTCGGATTGATGAAAGTTTCAGGTCAATTCAATTGATCATTATTTTACATCACATTACAGTATATCAGTTCAGGATCAGAAGTGCTGAGGCGCATAGCGTAACAAGGTGAGGGCTGCACCTTTCACGAACAGGTCGTGAACACACCAATCATCATGCTCATGAACTGGAAAGATCATGATTCCAAAATGGCGCTGAACGTATATATGGAGACTGGGTGGGTTTTTCTGTGACGGTCCAAAGTTTTAACCCAACGTTGCTCACGTTAATATCCAAAATGTACAATTGATCCCCATCCTTTAACCGGCTTGTTCGTTTTTCCTCAGAATTAACGCAACGGGAACAGGAATGCGGATTCCACACGGAGAGGTGCATCATGGGAGCGATCACTTGGAAATTGATGAAGCACCAGCGACGCCTGGTGGCCTGGAGGTAAACAACTCCTGTCACGTTCACCAACGTTAACCACGTTAAACTAACTACGTTAACTCTTTGACGTAGAGGTTAAGTACTTTAACATAGGGGTTAACGTAGATTCTCTCTAACATAACGGAGAGAAATTACAGTCATGCTAATTTTACAATAATGTAAAGATTAAATTAATTCTTCTTGTTACATTACATGTTCATACATCACAAATATAAAATATCTTTATATATCTACTTTCATAACTGTAGACGCCACACATAAGAGGATTTTGAATGGACACTAGTTTCTAAGTTTGTTCTTTAATCACTGATCACGTTCTACCGTGTCTCGATCAGTGTTAGGGAATAGCACTTTAGTATTTAGGGTAGAAATGATATTTAAATGACGTTGAAAGGATATCATAAATTGAAATGTACTAAATACGAACAATTCAGTTTACAAACAACCTCTAGGGTCCAGTCGAGTTTGTAGGTTAAGGACCACGTGTAAATTCACCTTGAAGAGGAAAGAAATGACTCGTAAGTGAAAAAACAGAAACATGGTTTATTTTAGTAAATATTGTGAGCTTTTCACTGCTGTACAACACTGGCATCTGTAGTTGGCACTCTTTAAAGGGACAATCCACCCAAAGAAACAGAATTCACACCCGTCATCACCTATGCATCACATGTTTTTTTTTAAAACATAACAACTGTTGTCAGTTCTGTTTGTCGGGGGATATTCTAATTTTTTTTTATTTAATATTTTTGCTGATTAACCCTAAAAACAGCCGCCTCTGGGACACCGTACAAAATAAAACCAGTGAACAAAAAGAAACAATAAGAAAGGCACCCAAAGCCACAACGGACAGCAGTCAGCCGAACAACTGAAAACGACACAGACATGCAACGCACATCGATTTACACGGAGCTATATAGGCATGCAAAAACAACACAGCTCTGAACATGGGCTGATTGACAGCGCTCACACACACACACATTCACGCTCACACACACACCAGATCAATGCTTTTCTAGAATACAAACATCGGCTCCTGAACAGATTCGTCCACATCCTCCACCCGGACCAGTTTTTCTTCACCCCACCAGCCCGGAGTCTGACTGCCATCAAACATCCTGTAGTTCATCAAGCCACGTGCATTGTGGGTAGCTGAGCTAAAACAGTGGATGCCGACTTTTCGGCTTCAACAGAGGAGATGAACGGGATTTAACTGAGATTATTTTACACTAAAGAACCAAGTTACGGAACTCCTGGGTGTCAAATCTCATTTTGTTAATCACAAACACGTTCTGAGTTCACAAAGCAACAGCAGTGGGTTCTGTGGAGAACGTGGCGTGATTTGAGATCATGGCTCAATAAGGAAAATGCATCCTGTAGAATCACATGGATTAGAGTTCAGCCAGTCTGTCCCAAAATGCCTTCTGGACTGAGAGCGTGGGTTCTGAAATCCAGGCTCTACTATGTTCTGGAGTTTAGAATCTGTGGCTGCAGATGAAAAAATAAAAGACAACAGGAATGTTCGAGAAATATCCAAATCATACACATCAAGACAAAAGCACTGAGGTTCCAAACAGAACCTGTTGGTGTGCATCAGAAGGGAAACAAATGTTTTCATCTTTCAGTAAATTTTGAGAAGATTCCATCCAGAAAAACGGGTTCTGGAGCAGGAATAAAGGTTCCTGAACATTTGATTCTGGAAGCAAAAGATGTTTTCTATGATCAGAACAACCTGAAGTCATCATCCAAACAAAATATCATCCTCTAGTTTACAAGGAGACGGGACGAGTTCCACTAAATCTGCAACAGATTCTAGAACAACTGATTCCAGAACAATTGATGCTAGAACTGCCTTTGGTAGAATAAATTCCAGAACAACTGATTCTAGAACAACTGATTTCAGAACAACTGATTCCAGAATAACCGATTCCAGAACTATCGGTTCTGGAGTATGAGATTTCCTGATTCACCGCCTGAGAAGTAATCCCTAACAGGAAACGTTCAACAAACAGAACATGTGGGTTCCACGATGTCCTGAAAACAGGTGTTCTCACCAAGAAAACATTTTCCTCAGTAGAATGTTTTTGCATAAACACGACTCACCCATTCTGGAGTGGGACGTTCCAGAACTTCAAAGGTTCTACAGCAGGAATGGATGTGCTCAGATGCCAAATTCTAGAATCTGAACTTGTGATTACAACATCCGATGAATTGGATTCTGGAACAGAACCTAAAACAACCGGTTCTAAATAACGTTATTAAATAACGTTGAACATAACAGAACAATGTTCAGCCTGAGACTGAGAATGAAGCAGATACGATGGAACCCACCCAAACATGGACTCCAAAGCAGGAATGTTCTGGATTCAAACCAGATGCGGTTTGGAAACGTTTCATTTCAGATCTTCCATTCAGGCACATGAGATGTGGATCAGGCAACATGGCTGTTTATGCTAATGCTAACATCACTGGAGTGGGAGGAGCTACAGTACATCAGCGATGAACACAGGATTGTGGGAGGTGAAACAAATGACAGAATCTTCCGGCGACCCCCCCCCCGACTGAACTCCAGGATCCCTCAGGATCACCTCCACATCTGTCTGCACGCGCACAGAAACAATAATCCGACGCCTGGAGCTGCAGCTGGCGACACGACGGCGAAATACGAACAGATCATCTAGAAAGAAAACATCTGTATGCGCCAGAGATCAACAAATAAAAATATATACAACAAAATGAGCAGAAGAGGAGACAGAATCTTATAAAAACACAGACGGACCCGGCGGGGATGAGCGGTCCGGGGCGAACCACGCCCGTCACACGGGTTCAGGAGTGACTGATTGTTTTCAGACTGATCAATATGACACCAGCAGAGGGATGAATCAGATATTTTGGGAACTTTCTATCGTCTGATGGGACACTTAATCTAAAGGTCAGACTTATGTAACTTTATATATAATGTCATGACAGGTTATAACACACTAACATAGCAGTAATAAGTGTAATTCATGTCCCCACGACGACTCCTCCTGTACACAAACGTGTTCTTATCTGCTAACAACATCTTAAGGTTAAATAAAGCGCTTACAGTCGTACCCTAAACACACCTGGACGATCAAAGTGACGATGGTTTGATGGATTTGAACCAGCCAAGAGAATTTCCCAAAATACCGTCGCCTCTCTTCCCTTTTCATCCTCCTGCATCTCGTCGCTCTGAACGACTTTTTGAAAACCTTTTTGGCACAAATATGTTGAACCGAGAGGGGAAAAAAAGATCAAACCGCTCAAAGGGTGTTGGATTAGTCACAGAAAGCGAGGAACGTCACGCCGACATTAAACTAGCTTGTTAGCCTCATTAGCATCCATGGCGTTGCCTGTGACTAGCAGTTAGCGTGCGATGCTATCAGGGCGTTCTTGACCATGTGATGTCAAGGCTCTTCCTGTTCCTGCGTCCTCATCAGGCTGTGATTGGATGAACAGCTTCCGTAGATGCGTCTGAAGGAGCTGGTTGAGCCGTCGCCTGAGGGGGTCCCAATGTCCCCCAGTTCCCGTCCCTTCATTAACCCAGGCAGAGTCAAACCTGTCCCCCCCCTCCTCCTCCAGCCGCAGAGGTCTCTACTGGTCTGACTGGGTTTCAGGGTGGGGTGGAGGAGGCCCCCACGATACCGCCCATCGTCCTCCAGCTGGTTATTCCAACACGTCTGGATCTGTGGTCTTCTTTTGAGCTGGTTTTACGTTTCCGATGGCGTCAGATGACAGAGAGTCTGAAGAAACGTGGACGACAGCGAGGAGCGATCGGACTCACCGAGTCTTCTGAAGACTCGCGGCTGCTTTGGGGGTTTTTTCGCTGAACGGGTTGAACTTGAAATGTCTTCTTGTTTTAAGGCCTTTTATGAAAGAAAGTATGAACATCATCGGTCTCAGGCGTCTCCATTGATCACGGTGAGTCTCAGGATGTGGTTTTGGATTCTGGTGGGGTTTTCGTTGGGGCTAGGCAGGTCTCGGTTAGTCTTTGTGGGGGGGTCCTGGACCAGATTTTCCGGCCTTAGGAGGTCTTGACCAAGTCGTAGACGTAGATGTGGAAGTCATCGTCGAACTTGATGAAGTAGACGGACGGTTTGGCCTCCACCTGGTGGATGACCATGCCTGATCGCTTCCCGCCGTCCTCTTTGGCGTACTCCACCTGTTTGCCCACCAGACTGTCCACCACCTCGCCGGGTTCCCGTTCTGCCGCCGCACTGTCGTCTACAGAAAGAGATCCGATCAGACTCAACCTGAACCGACCCGGTCCCGTGGAACTGGTCCGGGTGCGCTGCTACTCACTGGAGTCAGGCATGATGCGCAGGTCTCCCTCCTTGTAGTCGTCTAGCAGCTGGTACATGTAGAGGACCGGGTCCTTCTCGTAGGTGATGTAGAACCAGGAGGTCATGATGGGGGCTCGAGCCAACACCATCCCCCTCCACTCCTCCTTCGGCCCATCCTCCGTCTCAAACATGTGCTCCACCGCTTTCCCGATCATCGTATCCGCCAGCAGCGAGTCGCTCACGCGGGCCGGAGCTGCACCAATCACAAACAGGCAGACGGTTTAGTGACATCATCAGTTTAGGTCATCAGGCGACTAAATTGTGCCGTCGTCGTCTCTTCCTCACCCACTCGGTCGGGCAGGACCTCCAGCCCCACCACGCGCTCATCGCCGTACAGCTCCAGGCCGTAGATGCAGTCGAAGCCATCGTATTTGATCAGGTAGAGGGAGGGGTTGACGGGGACCTGGTCCAGGACCGTCCCCTTCCACTGGGACGACTTACCTGGGGGGAAGATCACACACGTTTATTAGCTCAACCTTTATTAGTGGATGGCGTCTCTTGGACCGTAAAGTTTCTTTTAAATATTTAGCCAGAGGGGCGACAGTCTGGTGGGGCTCCCCTATTAATGTCCAACTCCTACAGCAGTGTGGGTGTGAACTGATCCCCTGCAGGGGGCAGTAGAGCTGTGTCTGGATGAGCAATTGACATTTATGACATGTTTATTGCTTCAGTGCCACTAGATCTGCTGCAACATGGACGCTGAACAGGGTTGTATATTGGTAAATAAATTGTTTTGCCATCAGAAACCCTTTCTCTGTGATGTTTTTGTTGTTTTATACAAGTAACAAACTGTTCAGATGTTTGAGGTGTCACCAAAGCTAAAAATGTTAGTGTCAAAGTTCAACGTTTCTTTACACAAAAAGCTGGTTTTCTCCGTTGTTTGGTCAAACCACAACCCCCATGTTCTACCGCTGATTACTAAAGGATCCAAAGGGCTACAAACAAACTTTTTTTCTTGATGACAGAAGAGAATCTAAACTTTCTTTTGATGGTTTCACTGTGTTGATAGTCATAGAACTCAATATTCTGTGGGCCTTGAAACATCAGTCAAACGCTCCAAAATGCCGGCTGAAAACACAAGACAGGTGGATTCCTGTGGTGTTGGGGTCCGGTCAGAAACCACATCCATCTTTTCATCCGACTCACTGCCTTCTTTCCAGATGTGCTGGATCCTGCAGCCCACGATGTTCCTCCTGGGCTGAGCCAGATTCTTACTGGGTCCAACACTGGTCCTCTGCTTCCTGCAGGAGAAACAGCGACAAGTTGAAGATGACGACGAAACAGAGCAGAGGAAGACAGCCGTGAAGGGGAAACGGGAAAGACGACGGGAGGAAGTGATGTCAGCTGAGAAGGGATTGGTTTGGTCAGCCGACATTCGTCCGACTTACTTGTGGGAATTCTTCTTCTTCATCATGTTTGCAGACACGCCTGAATGTCCTGAAACACATTCAGGATCTGTTACTGATTGGTGGTGCGTTCAAGGACGCTCTGATATCTGAAGCCCGTGAGTCAGCAACAAAACGCAAACCGAGGCCGTGGGCTCACCTCCGTCCGCTCGGGGCCGCGGGGCCGCTGGGCTCTTGAATGGGGTCTTCATTCATCCACCTGTACGGGGGCAGCCAGCCGGGCCGCCGGTCCAGGCTAAACGCTGGGTGGGGGTTGGACGATGGAGGTGGAGCCAATGGGGGGATGGAGGGAGAGGGTGGGAGGGGGAGGAGGAGGAGGGTAGGGAAAGGAGGGAGGAGGTGGTGGGTGAGAAGGAGCACCAGGAATTAGGCCAAGCCCCGGGCAGGATGCATACGGGCCGGGGGCTGGAGGCTGAGGCTGCGTCCGCCGGTGGACTGGATGAGGAAACGATGTTCAGCCTGAGGAGGAAGAGAAAAGACAAGCGGGACGATGAAGAGGAAGAACGCAGATTTTTGAATTCTACGGAAAATTAATGGTTTGGTTTGTAAAACATCGGAAAACAGAGAACGTGTTGATTTAACGTCAAAGACTCTCGTGACTCGACCAAAGGAGGAGGGGGAGTCAAAGGGGGGGGGGGGCTCAGGGATCTTACACCAGGATGATTTTCTGAGTCTCCTCCAGGAAACTTTTCAGGAAATGTTTCAGAACATTTTCGGTCTGCTTTTTGTAGTCGTGGCTCCGGAGCTACTCTGACTACTCTAGAACCGCTAACCTGGTCCTGGGTCACAGGGTCAGCCAACACAACTTTAAAAATCTTCCAGTTATAAAATCTCACACACACTCTTCCCAGTTTTTGTATCCCTGACGTGACGTTTTGTCTCTCACGTCGTCGTTTCGACTCAGACGTATTTCTAATCAATAATTTCAACGACGACCCAGAACCTCTGTTCTTTATTTCAGGTCGTCACGAGGAGCGAAATGAAGCATGTGAGTAATGACTCCAGCTGTAACATCCAAGTCCCCAGATAACCAGAAACACAAGGTCACACACACACACACACACACACACACACACACACACACACACACACACACACACACACACACAGCTGGGAAACTGCAGATGATAGGAAAAGGACGATTCCTCCGCCAAAACAGACCCGATGCTCCCGATGTTTCGCTGCGATCGAATCAACCACAGAGGAGCTGCACGAAGACGACACAAAGAGGCCCGAGGACACAAAGACAACAAACATTTAAACAGTTGTTTACTTGTATAAAACAAATAGACCAGAACCAGAGAGTCCGGTTTAGACGGTCACAGGAACATCAGAATCGAGGCCCAAATAAACACTTTGATGACAAAAAAACCCGTCTGAAACCGTGAGAGTCCAGGTCACACGACTCGCAGTCGTCAGGGCCCAAACACACGTGTGTCATCTACCCCATCATCAAAGAGCATCATGGGTAATTTATTATTGCACTTCAAAGGACAATATCTGAAACTGTGTGAGGGACCACTGGTAATGCTAACAGGTTACTGGTTCAAACATCAACCATGAAATCCCACTGGAGATTCTCTAGAGATTGAAAGTAAAAGTTTGACAAATTTTTCAATCTAAACACTAATTGTCAACTGGTGTTTTTTTTTGTTTTTTTGGCAGTTTTTGGGGAAACAGATAACTCCTGCAAAGAAGAATCAAAGGGAACTCCGTCCTCCCTGATTTAATCATGTGAACCGCCAAGATCATCACAACCAAGCTGAGTCAAATCAGATTCAACGGATCGGATCTCAGCGTTCACACGGCCAGCAACACATCTGATTTGTGTCACGTCAAGGACCGATTCATTTACTGCACCGGTGTGACGTCATCACAAGAGCGCCGCCCAACCTCACCTGTGTTTACCTGCAAAACCTACCAGCTCAGATTCTGCACGTCTCCCTCCTATCATTACACCTCCTGTGGGGACAGAGGTGATCCTCCTCCTCCTCCACGGGTGTCACTGAGTGAATTAAAGTATTCAGGTCACATTACAACAGCAGGGAGTCGGTCAGGATTCCCAAAAGGCGCCGCTTTGCTGGTTGTTTTGGGTTGATGATGATGATGAAGGCGGCCAAGCCAGAGGTCACAGTTTACCCTCCTAATTAACAAACTGCTGGCACACAAACCCGCCCTGTTGGTTACACACACCACGATATTCAAATGTTACACACATGACCGGTCAGCCTCCGAGGCCATAGCCATATTGCGCCAGTATTTACAAAACCCGCATCGGCGCAGGAAAAAAAAAAAAAAAGGCGCAAATGAACAAAGGGAGAAGGGAAGAAAACACGCGCTATGCTAGCTCATATGCGGTAATCCGTTAAAGCGGACGAACAGCCGGTTAGCGGCTCGGTCCGCGGCGCCGTGAGGCCGCAGTTTCTTACCGATGCAGAAAATCAGTGTCGCCGCATAATCCCGATCAACCTCCGTTGTTCCAAATTGATCCGCTCTCCCACCGTTTTGGCTTTCCGCTGCATCAAGCTAGCGGCGCTGCGGCGGACGGAAGACGAAAGTGAAGCGCTATGACCTTCAAAATAAAAGCAGGCAAGGACGCGACTGCGTGTCTGGAAAACGGAAGATACCAAACTGCAAATACCTTCCTATGTTTTTGTTTATGTATGCCTATGCATGTGTATTATAGTTATCACGTTTTATAATGTGGCTTAGTTAGAATTAGTCTCTGTGAATACGAATGATTACATCTGAAATGTATTGTTTTTGATCGTTCTCTTCTATTTCTAGAGACTGAATTGCTGAATTGGATTGCTTTAATGTCCTTTTATAATTTTGACGGTTTGATTCTCACAACTTTTATTTGTGATCACATTGTTATATAATTTAAGCATGAATTTGTATATCATAAAATATCAAATATACTTTATTTGATAGAATACACACATTTCACACACATTTTCTGAGGCGTCTCTATGTTCAGCTTCTACTAAGACATTTTAATTACCCTAATTCGATTCAATATTAGTTGAGTCATGGAATACTGTATGTGTTTGCAACTATTCAAATTGTTCACTCAAAATTGAATCAAGTAGAATCAAGCAGACTTTTATTCTAAAATTATTTAACCGGAAGTGTAATTTGTTATGTTGTCTTGACACGGGTTGTTATTCAGGTTTGCTTTGAAGCCAAAAAATTCTTCCGTCGAGTCCCGCCTCTTTCTTTACCAAATAGTGATCCAGTAGAGAATTAGTAGCATAGTTTGCCGATGTGTTTTCCTGCCAAATACTGAGATTCCACATTTACCTGTTTTTGTCGCATATTGAGTCGTTATGGCAAAATCTTTTAAATGAGAACAGCTCCTACTCATTTATGCCATGTGATTCCTATTTTACCCTGCCTGCAACATTCTTACACCGCCAAGTCAGTAAAACATCCTCTGCATTGTAATGTTAATGGGGGCACAGCAGGTGGCGTGCGCTTTGATAAACTAGAAGACAGGGTTTAAAGGCATAGAGCTGACTTGGAGTCAGCTGTATTAGTATTCCAAGGTGTAGAATAGGGTAGAATCCGAATTAGAACAGATCTGGAAGAAGCTAACGGTTACGTCACATGGATTGACGAATGCGACCCGCGCTTCAGGAACAGACGTTCGGCATTCACACACAGTTAGCTCATTAGGGCGGCGTTTGTTTCGCTGTAGGACCACAGGGGAAAGAAATCGTGACAGCACCGCTCACCCGGAGTACCCCGGTGTTGAAACCAAGTGACAAACTGTAAAATTACAGTCACAGCGGAGGAATTCGGAAAAAACGAAAGCCAGCCCCCTTTCCAGTTTACCGTGCCGTCTACGCGTCGACTTCAGCCGAAGTTAATGTTAGCGCAGGACTGTCATCTTATTTCATTTAGTGGGGCACCCTGGAAGAGACGGAGAAACCTCAGGAGGATGCGGGGCAGTACGAAGCTGGCATGAAAGTCGTTACGGCAAGATGTGAAATGAACGTGGAAAAAGCAGCGACCGAGGCCAACGACGTTATGTTGGTCCGCAGCTCGGTGAGTGGCGCTAGCTCCGCAGGCTAACTGACAGCTAATGCTGGTTTGTGGTGTAGTATAAAATAAAACTAACCGGTTGACAGCTACACCGAGATGGACGGATTATTATAAAACAAAGCAGATGCCACGTTGATTTAAAAAAAAAAAGTGTTATTAGACATAGATAAACTCTTAGCTAGTTAGCTTTTTGGAATGTGAGGGAACTCAAGCTAGCAAACTGGTGTCGGTTGTTGCTCAGCTAAAGTTCCAGCTCGACAGCTAACACCGGTTTTGTAAAAAAGGTTCTCATTTCTGTTTTGTTTATGCATCTTTTGTACAAGAGTAACCGAAGGCAGCTAATTGTTAAACGCAGCTGAATTTAGTCAAAGCTAACATTAAGTGTAAGTTTGTTGTTCGTCATGGCGAAGACATCCCTAACTACTGTACGGAGTATGTTCACGACTAACGAAACTAACGAAAGTTTTCTTAAGACGTAAAGAGTTGGTTTCTCCTCAAGATCGACTGATGTGTTTGTAAATGCTAAACTATTGATTTCACACACTTGTTCAGACCTAGAATGCACCTGAAATAATCACAATTATCAATTAGAATCCTGCGTCTTTTAGCTTTGGTCTGTTGATGTGGTTGCTAGCAGGATTATGCTAAAAGTTATGAATGTATTGTTGCTAAAATCTCTGCAGATGCAGAATGTTACGCAAGGAATAATCCATCAGATTAGAGTACATGCAGGTGGGAGGGGGTGGTCTGACCCCCCCCCCCCCCACCACCACCACCACAGTTGAGAGATGGTCATTCCAGTTTGACAAAGACGCCACCTTTACCCTCCTCAGCCCATCTTTCCTTCTTTCCTGAATGTCCTGACCTTCAGATGCAGGTGGACTGCTGAGTAATGACCTCAGGAGCTTGATATTGTTTTGCTGTGTCATCCATTGTGGAGCCTTTGTTAGGTCTTTGCTGAATTCAACATTGAACAGAAGACTTTTTGTCATTCTAAATGTGAACCATGTTGTGTTATTTCATCCACGCATCGGTACATCCGTTGTTTTCCTCTTTGAGGGAAATTGTGTGTCTGAATTTTGGTGAAAACAGTTTTTAAGTGCTTTGCTGACTGGTTGTGGACGGAACTCATTCATTCATTCATCGTTTTTAAATCTATACATTAAAATAGTTCTGTTTATATTGTATATGCACACATTACATTTCTAAATCTCTTATCTGATGCATATTGAAAGCAGAACAGCAGTGATAAACTTTTCTGCATCGTGGAAAGGAGAAACATTGAGAAGTCAGGGGTAACATTTACAACTCTATAGTTACCTTTGCCAGGTGGGATTGGTTTGTCTGTTTGCTGGCAAGATTACACAAAAATTAACATTTAATGATGGATTAGTATGAAATTATAGCTGGTGGTGATCAGGGTTAGGAACTTTTAACTTGGAACGATAGATCAGTGGTTGACATTTAGTCTTTTAACTTTAAAACTATGGAAAGCACATGTCTGTCAAAAATTATGATGAACCCTTCTAACTGTTAGGACCTTGGTGGAGGTTGGCGTTCCCTGGTCACCCTTGTTAAAGACTGCTGTCATAATATTGGAGTAGAGGAGGTGAGTCTTGACCTGTGGCAACAGGAAGTGAGTTTATTTCCTGCAGAAGAATATCTGTTTGTCTCTTTTTTCGGCAGCACGCCCGAGGCCGGGCCAAAGTGACTCATGCTGTGGTGGTGATCTTCCTGGAGTTCTTCGCTTGGGGGCTACTGACCACGCCCATGCTCACTGTGAGTAAACACATCGCTTCATAGAAGCTCACGGGTCAGCCTCTGTTCCTCCAATGCTCAGCGGTCCATCACCTGATGTTCACGTCTTGACTAGTTAGAGGAAAACATCTCTAAGCACCTATAAAGGTTATGAACAGAATCAATAACAGAGTGCCATCCTGACAAGCACAACCCTGACCAACTCTCGCTCCAGACTTGGCTTGAAACACAAATGATATTCATCCAGACGTCTGGCATCAACAACGAAAACAAGCAGTCCTTCCAGAATGTTGCAGAATTCCTTGAGTTAGAAGTGTAATGAGTTTAATAAATGAAACCGAACAACGTGGAGCTTCAGGGAGGATGATGGATGAACAAGCGAACTGTAGCATCAGCGGTGTCAGGATGCTGCTCAGCTGGATCTTTAAGCTATTTCCTAATGTGCTTGAAGACTGGTTGCTAGTTGAAGCCTGACTAAAGCCTAGATTGACGACCTTCTGTTGTTGTTGTTGTAGGTTCTCCACGAGACGTTTCCCCAGCACACCTTCCTGATGAACGGCCTGGTTCAAGGCGTGAAGGTGAGACCTCTTTCACTGCAACAACATGCATTCTTATGACGCTACATCCATGATGACGTAATGATGACAGCAAATAAAGAATAAGGTGTTTAGATAGTGAAGTTCGACATTTTTCTTTTAATCAATAACTTGATTATTTTCGTTTTTCTTCTCAGGGCTTCCTGTCTTTTCTGTCGGCTCCTCTGATTGGTGCTCTGTCAGATATCTGGGGCAGGAAGTCCTTCCTCCTCATGACGGTTTTCTTCACCTGTGCCCCCATCCCCTTCATGAGGATCAGCCCCTGGTGAGTTGACCTCTATGGAGTCATTTTGAAGCAGTGAGACGTCTGTCAGTGTCTGCAGCTGCCAGCCTTATGCTGGAGACCTGAAAACAGTCCAAACTGCTTTTCTATTTTGTCCCAATACACTGAATTTGTTGGGTTTGGAGTTAAAACCCTGGAAATGAGTGCTGGCAGAGCTTTAGCAGGTCTGCCTCTGTCACATGATGTTCGTGTGATCGGATCAGCCTGAATGCCTCCCAAATGCCTGAATTAAAACCTCCTCCGTTGCCCTCCTGCTGCTCTCTGTTTACTTCCCTGATCACAGTTTACTGGTAACACACCGCCAACAGCAGATCCTGTCAGCAGGAGCATGCTAGCTAACATTAGCGTCATTTGTTGTTGCTTTTTAACCCTGACAGCTGCTCTTGAATATGTCTCCCATTGGCTCAGAGAGTGCTGATGTCATCGTCCACATTCTAAACATTGACCATTAAACAACAGGGAGATTTAAGATCAAAAAAGTTCTGTTTGGTTTACGTTTGTACAAAGTGGAACTGTCACTCCTGATCATTTTCACAATTAAGTGATTTATCACCATCAATGGTGTTCTTTTATTGTGTCTGAACGCAACCTGTCTGTGTGTGCAGGTGGTATTTTGCTCTGATCTCAGTCTCAGGGATTTTTTCCGTCACCTTTTCGGTGATCTTTGCTTACGTTGCGGACGTCACGGAGGAGCACGAGCGGAGCACGGCCTACGGACTGGTGAGTATACAGATGTCATCACTCACACCATTGGTCAGTGATGGAGAGGCAAGTTTCTGTTCATCACAGAACACTTTAACATGTGAACCAGACCAGAGAGCAACCTGGGTTAACTCTCTGAGGCTAGAAATAATAAAATAATATCCAGTGTTTCATAACAGAACTTTCGTTTTCAGCTGTCTGACGTTTGTCCTGGAGCAACGTTGAACCGTCTCATTGAGATCATTTAAACCCAAACCTGAAAAGATCCCTTTACCTGAGAAGATCCAGTGTTTGACATGTTTTCCAGAGTCGTCGGTTACCAGCAGCGACTGAATGTTTGAACAGATAGAGGTGTTGTCTGTCACTCTCCTTTGACATTAAATGACAACAAACTGAACTTCATACTTCATAGAGAGGAGAGTCAGATTCCAGCAAGTTTGTCTTCATAAACCTGAAAGGGGTGAAAATAAATAGAACACCCCTCCATTGTTATTTGTTGAAATAATGGGGCTGCGCTTCAGGCCATGTCCTTACTGAAATGGCTTATTGTGTGTCAGCGCAGTGGAGGTTGTGTTTCATGGCGTTTCCTGCGATTATGAAGCTCTGCAGTGAACCAGAGTCACAGGAAGTACATGTAAAAGGGGCCGTTTGAACTGTCTGTGTTTGAGGTGGAGACAAAGGGAAGTGATGTAAATAATAAAAGTTTCTTTCAGCTTGAAAAGGAGCACTTCAGTCATCGCCTCGTGTTGATGTAAAAAAACTGCAGAAGCTCTAAAGTCATAAACGAATATGAAAATGTTTTATTGATGCTCTCGTTTTTTGCTTCATTCAAGTCTCTCTCTGGTTTTTTTTCCACTCACCAGGTGTCGGCGACCTTTGCTGCCAGTCTGGTGACGAGCCCGGCCATCGGAGCGTACCTGTCGACACAGTACGGTGACAGCCTGGTGGTCCTGGTCGCCACGGTGATCGCCGTCGCTGACATCGCTTTCGTGTTTTTTGTCGTTCCGGAGTCGCTGCCGGATAAGATGAGGCTGACGTCCTGGGGCTTCCCCATCTCCTGGGAGCAGGCCGACCCCTTTGCCGTGAGTTCAAGCTCAAATGCCATTGGCTGACCTCCAGTAGACAACACTGTGGGAGGAGCCAGAGCTACAAATGGCGCCACAAAGCATATTCACATCCAGTAGAGCTGCTATGAGCTGCTAGACATTCAAGTTATTTGATATACGAGCTGTCGCCGTCCATGTTTTTGTTCAACATGCAAGCAAGCAAAAATTCTCGTTGGTGGCGTAAAGACGTACTGTAGCTCATGTGTTCTTATGATTTCTTTTCATTCTTTATCATTATTTGCGTAATTTATATACACATTTAAAGTCTGCATATCTGTTGGTTGATAAAAATATGTTCTTTTCATAATTCAATGGTTTTGGGCTTTTGTACAAGGCTGAAAAGGATTAAAATGATTTTAGTTACTTTAAATGAAGAAACGTTTGACTTAGGAGCAGATGTCTGCTGGTTACTGGACTGATTGATTGATTGATGTATTGATGAGGTGATCCTCATTTAGAGTTGTGTGTTGTGTGTTCAGTCTCTGCGTCGGGTGGGGAAGGATACCACAGTGCTGCTGATCTGTGTCACCGTGTTCCTGTCCTACCTGCCTGAGGCTGGACAATATTCCAGCTTCTTCCTCTACCTGAGACAGGTACACACACACACACACACACACACACACTTCGTCAGAGTCGGGGTGATTTCTGTTCCAATCACCATTAGATCTACTCATAACGATCAAATTGTTTTCAGTAGATCTTTTGTGCCTTTAAGACACAACTTGAGCAAATACCGAATCATCCTGAACATAGGTGGTACAAACTTCCTGTTTGTTTCAAATTAAAAGCCTTTTAAGGTCTATGTGGACAGACACCCTTAATTTCTGAACAAGACTTGTGAAGCAGCTGCAGGAACGTCTTTTTTTCTGAAGTTCAGTGACTAAAAAGTTTTTCATTCTTTGAGAAATCTCAACGGTAACTTCAGCTGACAACGACTTTAGTTGTTCCACATCATTTCTCCACACATCGCATGAGGTTGTCGATGATGTCATGACTTAAGTGTGGAGTTTATTCTAAGGCGTCTTGAGGTTTTGTGTGAAAGATTTCTTGTGTTTCAGGTTATTGAGTTTTCTCCTGCAGCCATCGCTGCCTTCATCGCCATGGTGGGAATCCTCTCCATCGTGGCGCAGGTACAGAACCCACCTGCTGATTTATTAGAACTCAAAGTTGTTCCGTGTGATCTACAACACGTCGGTCTGAATTAGGAGAAAAATAAAAATCTGATTACAGCTGTTTGATCGTTTCATTCGTTACGACCTTCTCTCTCCATCCCTGCAGACTCTTTTCCTCGTCGTCTTG
Source organism: Antennarius striatus (assembly GCF_040054535.1). Taxonomy (NCBI): domain Eukaryota; kingdom Metazoa; phylum Chordata; class Actinopteri; order Lophiiformes; family Antennariidae; genus Antennarius; species Antennarius striatus. The sequence continues at coordinate 27,511,034 of NC_090778.1, read as the reverse complement.
ATGAGGACCATCGGAAACAAGAACACAGTTCTGCTGGGTCTGGGCTTCCAGCTCTTCCAGCTTGCCTGGTACGGCTTCGGCTCCGAGCCGTGGTGAGTTCACCGGGATGTTCACCTCGCCGTTGATAAGTGAATACGTGTTGGATCATTTTTATTGTCTGACCTTAAGGCCGTCTGGAAGCTGATGTTCAAATTGTGTATTTATTTATTGATCAGGATGATGTGGGCAGCAGGAACAGTTGCAGCCATGTCCTCCATCACTTTCCCAGCAGTCTCTGCTCTGGTTTCACACAGTGCATCACCTGATCAGCAAGGTCAGTGCAGTACACCCCCGCCCCTACCCGTCCCCTTACCTTTATGACTGGAAGAGCCAGAGTTGTGTGGGAGGTGGTTCTTGTTTCCTTCTCTCACTGTTTCTGTGTGTTCCGTTTGTGTGCGTCTGAACTCGGGTGTGTGTGCTTGTGTGTGTGTCGCTCAGGTGTTGCCCAGGGGATGATCACAGGCATCAGAGGTCTGTGTAACGGTTTGGGTCCGGCTCTCTACGGTTTCATCTTCTTCCTCTTCAACGTGGAGCTGACCGACATGGAGCCATCAGGAGGAAGACCCACGCAAAACAGAGAGGTAAACACGCTCATCCCGTTAGATTGTGAAACAGATTTCTGGATATTCGTGAAATTATTGTGATATTTCAGTAGGTTTTTGGAATTTAGGAATCTAGACGAATTATATCACTGATCTGACGTCTCTCTCGGTAGAAGTCGATCATCCCCGGTCCTCCCTTCTTGTTCGGAGCGTGCACCGTCTTGTTCGCGCTTCTCGTTGCCATCTTCATCCCCGAGCACCACCGAGTGGCCGACGCCAAGACCTGCACCGCCCGCAAGTCAACCGCCACCTCCACGGCACATGCTCAGACCGCCTGCCCTCTGGCCGCGCCCACCAGCGACACGGAGGACATTGAGCCACTCCTTCAGGACAGCAGCATGTGATTGGCAGTCAGCACCGGCCAATCACAGCCCTGTGGCCTGATTCTGGTCTGCTAGTCCCGCCCCTTCAGAATAAACAGATCCAGACTGTTGAAAGACGGAACATCAGGCAGCAATCACACTGATCAGCTACTATTTCTACACATGATTGATAATATTTATCCCCTTTGATCTGCTGATGGGTGCAGATTTAGATCCAGACTTGTGCTCATATTTTTTTTAAGATGTGTTCTTTTTTTTTCTTTTTTTTTTAACCTCATCTTTAATCTTGTTAGCTTTCATTTGGTCACACCTTATTTTTCAGGACTTCTTTGTTTACAAATCTAACGCCCACGGTTTGAGTTTGTCACTGAATAACCAAATCTTTTCAGGACATTTTAAATAAAAGGATTACACCTGTCCCCAGGTCGCTCAGCTCTCATCGCTGATCAGTTGGACCAAAAAGAGACGTTTTTGCAGATGTGTACTGAAAAGCAAACAGTCTGGTTGCTGCCTGAACCTAACCTCCACCCTTCAGAGCCACAGAGGCCCGCAGTGCAAACGCTCCTCACTGCACTGCTCGCGGACGGTGAGGTCGGACACAGGAGCGAGTCGACCCGTGTGAGTGAACGCCACGGCCTGTAGGGGGCAGTATGACCTCATTTAGTCTGGAAAGACTTGCTCTGACTGATAACAGGACTGCGTGTTCATCTTGCATATCCAGTAGCAAACCAGTCCAGGCAGGGACGCTGATATATGAAGTTAATTCCAACAGTTTAAAGTAGTTTCATGCACCTGTCCACTGAGCCTGTGAGGTGTCACCGAGGGCAAAACACCGCCTTTACATTTCAGATCCTGCCCTGAATTTCATATGTAATGGATGTGGAATGGATTGCCATCCATCTCAACAAAATCATCGTTAAACTTCTTAAATCTGTTAAAATGACCAGACGTTAAAACATATCCGGATGCAGATCCTGTTTTATCCCCCGGTGAGATGAAGGTTACAGACTGCTGTTTGGGAGCGGTTTTCTCCTCTGTGACACTCAGACTCTCCTTCATGTCCTTATTTCTTCTTTTTGTCTTTAAATACTTGAAACGCATCGCAAACTGCTCCCACCTTCCTGCCGTTCCTGGTAGGACAAAATCAAGCAATCATAGTTACTGATGGTAGCCTGCAGCCCAGGCTGATTTTGACCACTGAACCTTTCAGAATCTGCAGGTTGTCGAGAACCAAACGGTGCCATGTTTTTATTTTGTGTTTTATAACTTTTGTATTTTGTTCAGCAGGAGTTTTTTTAAGGGTCTGACCACGTCTTTGCCCTCTTCAGTCAGTTCGGCCTGACACCATGAGGCACACGGCGCTCTTCTGGTGAAAGATCAGATTAAACTGACAGTTTTAACCTTCATGTGCTGCCGGGCATCTGGATGTTAGATAAATATGACATTAATCTGTTACTGAAGACTAGCCTCAAACATCCTGCTTATTGTAAATGAATGCTGCATTCAAGACGTGGGAAATAGTAGCTCCTAGCTGGGGAAGGTGAACATGTTATTTTAGTCCCAGCTAATTGGGTTTAGCTTCATGAAGCACAATCATTGTAAAAACTGCAGTGGGTTTGTCTGTTGTCACCTACCGAAGAATTTACGTGTCATTCTTGAACTAATCGCAGTCTTTACCGAGCTCTCCAGTGGACCCTGAACCTCTCGTACTTCAGTCTTATCCCTTGTTGGATTCTTGTCTCTCTCAATTTAAGATGATGTCAAAGCTTCAGGACCTTTTCCTTTACAGCCCCAGTGTCACTCAGTTTCCCATCATCCCCTGCAGTTTGTCATCGCTTGTATTTCTGTTGCTTTTATGTCTCATCAGAAAGTTTCATCAGTTCTTTGGACTCTTGTTTTAAGTTGTTAAGTATTTCTAAGAACTGTTTATGGAAACACCGCAAAACATAATTTTCTTATTGGCAGATTATTGATGAAATCATTGACCAAAAGTTTTTGTTTCTCAAACATCAGGCTTTTCTTAGTCACACTTTATTGACTCTTTTTGGATTTTTGACTGTTGATAGGAATAAAAACAAGATGTCAGAATAGATTCCCCAACCTGAGGGAAATTTTAAGTAATATTTTTACTGTTTTGCCACAAAGTACTTAAAGCCGATTTGGAATTCTGGCCAGCTGCAGCTGAAATTCATTTTTGTACAGTTTGTGTTTTGACAGCAGTGAAAATCTATTCGGGAGGGTTTGAGAAATGGTGGTGGTGGTTCATCCATGGCGTCTGGGATCACCCCAGTTTGTTTTGAGGCAGCATTAATGTGTTCATCAGCTTTTGAAACAAAGTGGGTGCTGTTGTACATTATTACTCCGAGCATTTTAACAAGGTTTGTAAATGTTGGAAGCTTTGTGATTTTTGTTCCAGATGTGTGACTGCACCAGTATATCCACTAAAACCTCTAACACTGATCTACCTGACTGGTTATCAGGGAATAATTAATAACTTTGTACTCAAATATAATTCACTCCACAAGGACAGAAACCAACAGTAAAGCTATCAAATATATGAATTTTTACTATTATTAAAACCATATGTGTCTTAAGTGTCCCACGTTTCCATGTCAACAAAGTTGCCAAAAAAGGTTTTAAAAAAATGCTGCATTCAAGCGCTGTCAGAGTAATCGGTAATATGAGTTCCCAACTTTGACCAAATTAAGTCAGAACAAGAACCAGGAAACTACAAAGACCACATTGCACCACTTCCTGACTTTTAATTCCCATCAGTTACTTCAAGTTCATGGAGTTCATGAACACCAAAGGATGAATTCTATGTAAAGGGAATGAGGCTTCAGAGCTTTTTTCCCCCGACAACACCTGCATGCTCCATTGCGTCTTGTTTTCTTAATTTGTGTTTTCTGCAGTGCAACGATGAGGTGGAGTTTCTGTTGAATTGCAGTGTTGCCATAGTAACTGAACTGATGACGGAACACATGGGTTCTGTGTGTGCCTGTGACTGATTATGGATCTATTAGTTGTCTAAAGATTTCTGATAATTATTAGATGACTTTAGTCAGGACCCCCCCATGCAGAATGTTTTCCGACCGCTGCACTTTAATTTCTCTGAACATGTGCCTCTAATTAATTCTTCATGTTCATATCAGTTTTATATAGAAATGAAGATACTGAACAACACCTATGTGGTGACGTTGCTTTCTTTTGTCTTGTTAAGAGCATCACTTTGAATAATATCTATAATATTAATAAAGAGAAATGTATGGAATTTGCAACTTGTGGATTTGTTTTTTATTTTTAAAAGATAAATTGATTAAATTCACTTTTGTAACTTTTCAGGGGATCAACGGCCTGGTCTGGGATCAAACTAGTTTCACAATTTATATTATATTTAAATTAATCCTTGTTTATTAGAATAGCTGTTTAAAAATATTTTTCTTATATCAACTTTTTTAAGGTATAGATTACTTTATAACTAATTTGATTGTAGAATCTTGTGACTTCATGAATCTCAAATCAAAACATGAGAATGTTGGTTTCCAAGAAAATTCAAAGACAACAGATTATAGCAAAAAAGACCAAAACCATGACATTTATTGGTTTACAAAACGTTTTGGGACAAAAACTATTTAGAGGATCACACAGAAATCAACTTCACGTAAAATCTGCTAAAAGAAAATTATAAAAGTACAAAATGTTTGAAGATAGTGATGGGACTAATCAGTAATAAAACCAACCTTTTTTTTAAAACTCTTTTACACATCTGACTTGTAGTTGATGTATTTTTATGTTTATTTGTCCCAAATTTCAGTTAAACTCTGAAGCACAAAATACTAAACTCACAAAGCATTTAAAAAATAATACACGTCAATCATTCTTATACCATCTCATTGTTCAGCCTCATCTCTGTTTGGTCACAGCTTTAAAACCATCAAACATAAAATTCAGTTCTAAATATTTCCTGTTTATGATGACAATTTAAATCATCACTTACAGAGCAAAATACACCAGATTAATTTCAAAGACCTGATTTCAAATTATTCATCCATCATCCATTCATTCATCTTCTAACCCGCTTAATCCGCAAATGCAGGTTGCGGCAAATTATTCATGAATATTAAAATTGATTAAGATGGGGAGTGGAACAGGTGATCAGAGCTATATCCCAAAAAATGATGAAGGATGTAAGATTTTTTTAAAATTTTTTATAAATGAATAACGGTAATGTCCAGACCTGCCCTACTATGTCTCTGATTGGCTTGTTGTGAAGATGATGTTTCTTCGTAGTTAGATGAGAAATAAGAAATGTCATTGTCATGCCAAGCCAATCAGTGGAGGAGGAGGGCGGGTCATAACTCAAGTAGTTTCTGAAATCATATTTTTATTAACACAGTGAAGTAAAGAACTGAGAAATGGCTCAAAAGTGAACATTACCCAACACCAGTTGGAAAGTAGCCCTGGACTGCAACCTCCTGTTTTGTGGTAAAATGTCGAAACTTACCAAGACGATCTGAAAGTGATGTTTGATCTGCAACCTATTACCGGTATTTAAAACTGCAGTGTCCAATGTTAGGAAATGCCACGTGTCTTCATGTATGAATTTTTACTTTTTTTGTGTGTTGTTTCATGTTACAACAGTGTTAAAGATCACGATGCAACCCTGACCTGAACTCAAAATAGCATTAAAAGCAATAAAATGTAATAGATCTTGATTTTGCGTCTAATTAGCATATCTCAGACACAATTAATTAATGCTGCTAATGGTCACTCATGGTTCTACAGTTAAAAGAATTCTCCAAGAGGCGAAACACCATTTTGCCCTCAGACCTCCTGTAAAGAGAGACATCAGTCAAACAGCTGGCAGGATCCTATATTGCAAACAAGCTTGGTTCTGTGTCTAAAAACTGTCCTCAACTCTAAAAAGCCTTTTTTTAAATTTTCACCCCGTCATTAATTGTGATCCAAAAAACACAAATAAGCAGCAGACCACATGACCAGGAGGCCGAAAAAATTTGGTTTAAGTCTAAACCAGTTTCTGTGATATATTTATCACACTAGGGCAACAGCTTGACACGCCCATTTCTACCTCTGATTGGTTAACTTTCACTCCTTCCCTCTAAAACTGACCAGTCCATCAAAGACAAGTTCTAGCAGCACTTGTAGTTCCATTGGTTTACACCATGTTCTCCTTCATCATCATCCTCCTCCTCATAGCAGGCAGGCGATGGACACCTTGGTGGTGGAGAAGGGGACGGTGTCTAGCATTGGACAAACAACATGTCAGCCAGTGACTATTCATCTCTCTGTCGCCATCTTTCTGTTTGCAGTCACAACACAACTAGCACATGATTAAAACCTGTAGAACTGCTGATGTCTGACAAAATGTGAGGCAAACAATATTCTACCATTTTACAACTGTATATTTGATAATATGCTCCCCTAGAAAGAAACTGGTTTGTCCCTGATCTCATCGGGACTCACCTCTGTCCTGCAGCGACCCGATGTACGCCTCAATGAACTCCTTATCTCCGCTATCCTTGACCTTTTCCTCTCTCTGCTCTCTCCACCTCTTCCTCTTGGTCTTCTCCTTCTTCTTCGTCTCTTCACATGTCTTTGTAAACATGTTATCGTACAGTCGAATGAACCTGATGGGGAACAGTGTATGTGTAGTAAAGAGCTCTGAAGGTTTCATGTGGAGTCCCGCAAGGTTCCGTTTTGGGTTCCCTACTCATTAACTTTTAGATGTGACCTCTAGAGATCATCAGCTGGCATGCAGACACAACTGACCTCGATGAACTTTATGAACACTTTCTATGAACACTTTCTATGAATAAAGTATGCTTCAGTCACACAAATACTAACGCGAAGGGTAAAAATCAAATACTTTTTGTGCAGTTGTGTTTGTTTACTTGATGTCCGGGTTGCTGCACAGTCGGGTCGGGATGCAGGTGAGGTCTTCGGCACTGACGACAATCATCTTCAGCGTGGAGATGTTGGTGAGAGCTTGAGGAAGATACATCAACTTATTCTTGTGGACAAAAAGGGTGACCAGCTGGTCCAACCTGTGCGCGCGCACACACACACACACACAGACACACACACACACACACACAAGCGCACAGTTATATTTACATAAACACGATTAGATGGTGGTAAATTGTTTCGCGATAAGCACAATGAATGAACAAAAAGCAGTGAGAACTGTCCAAAAGAACTGTTTAGGCATAAAAAAGGGGCTTTTCTAATTGACCGATGATGATGCAATGACCAAACAGATGATACTTCTAGTATTTCCAAAGTCTTCAACAGAACGTCACGATGATGTCATCAGGTACCTGTCCATGTCCTGCGGTAGATCTGTCAGTTGGTTGTTACTCAGATCCAGCAGCTGTAGGCTGCTCATCCTCAGAGTACAGATGGGGATCGACATGAAGCTGTTTTCAGCCAAGTCCAGATGAACCACCTGCGTCAGGTTGCGCAGCTGACAGAATGATCAGAATGACATCATCAGCATGACGTCATGAACGCCAAAGTGAATCCTGCTCTTGATGTCGCTGTTGACATGAAACATTGTCCAAACCACATAGTGAAATATTCAAATACTGATTGATACCACTTATGTTTGCACTATAAGTATGAATTTACACTCAGCAGCCAGTTAGCTTAGCTTAGCATGAATACTGGAAAGAAGGGGAAACAGTTAGCTTAACAGTTAACATATCCGGATACACAAACCAGCTTCATTGTCTGTAAAACTCACAAACAAAAATGCAAGGACTAGTTTGTTTCATCTGGACACAAACTGAATGGTAAAAGCCATAACCTGACCTTTTGAAGATGTGTGACATGTGACCGAGCAATGACCTCCTACTAACTCTCAGCAAAAAGTGAACAACCGTGTTCCCACCATGCCAAACTATTTACAAAAGTAATAACTTACCAACAATTAAATCAACAATTAGTCTTTCAGTGCATTATTAAGTAAAGTCAAGTGTCCGGTCTCTGTATGTATGAACAAACTCATCTACATATCTGTAGATTTCTTTTTCATCATCGAATCAACCCAGTCTCTTTGTCTCACCTCAAAGGGCAGCTCAGACAGGAAGTTTCCTGTGAGTTCCAGCCGCTCCATATTTTCACAGTTTCCCAGTTCTGGAGGTATTTTACACAAACGGTTGTAGCTCACATTTAATTCCCTTAACTCTGTTAGTTTACCTGAGGGGGGAGAAGAGTGATTACTAGTGCTCCATTGGATTACACTGAACACAGACATGCTAAATGCAGCTATGCAGAGGGACAGTTTGCCCCAGGTATTTATGAATGAGGGAAACGAGTCAACTGAATTGTCACCAATCTCCGGCGGCAGTTCGGTGATGGCATTCTTGGGGATTTCGAGTATGGCCAGCTGGGTAAACAGAGCCAAGTAGTCTGGTAGCTGACTGATCTTTGTCCCTCTGATGTGCCATTCCTTCAGGTAGGTCATCCACTGCAGCTCTGCGGGGAAGTGCTGCAAAAATAATGACTTCATTGCAAACTTATATTCTCACATGTTTTCAGCACTTCCAACTCTGTCCCACCTTACCTTCCACTGGTCTCCTTCCAACTGCAAGATTAGCTTGGTCTGGTCCAGTTCCTGATCCTGATAGTCTTTGTGATCCTGCTGGTCTGCTTCTGACAAGTAACAACAACCCGAACAGAAGCATGTCAACATATTCAACTTACATCGTATATGGTCTGCGCATGGCTGCATATACCCTTGGAAGGCAACATGATTAGTAGAAAATTCAGTATTTTGGATGGATTATCATTTTCATTCATTTTTAAATTTTCCAAGCTATATATCCTTGATGATTGGATTTAAGCATTGATGACATCCTAAATCAAGGTGTGCAGCATTATCAGGCAGCATCTCTTCCTCAGTCAAACTTCACCAAAACAGAGATTTAACAGACTGAAAAGTTAAAGATAGTAAAATCTTTTATAGTTTGCACGTTTTTGAAGTAGCTAAGGTATCGAGGTGTGATGACCAGACAATCAAACATTTCGATTCAAATAGTCAACAGGGTTGCAAGAAATGTGTTGACGTTAACTACGAAAGACTTGAAATGAATTAAACCTGAAACTACCAGGAACCCGTTGGCCTCCAGTAATGCAGTATTCCAGAAACCTACCCTACCTACCATAGGTACAAGGTGTTCGGTGCTCGGAGACATACCTCAGGCAAAGAAGGCTGTATTTACCTCTGGTAAGGCAATATTTGCCTGTGGTACGACTGTCTTTGCTTGTGGTTTGGCTGTACTTACCTGTGCTGGCACTGTGTAGGGATGTATTTATCTGTGGTGGGGTTGTGTATACCTGTGGTAGGGCTGCATTTACCTGTGACAGGGCTCTGTATACCTGTGGTAGGGATGTATTTATCTGTGGTGGGGTTGTGTATACCTGTGGTAGAGCTGCATTTACCTGTGACAGGGCTCTGTATACCTGTGGTAGGGATGTATTTATCTGTGGTGGGGTTGTGTATACCTGTGGTAGGGCTGCATTTACCTGTTACAGGGCTCTGTATACCTGTGGTAGGGATGTATTTATCTGTGGTGGGGTTGTGTATACCTGTGGTAGGGATGTATTTACCTGTAGTAGAGCTGTGTTCGCCCGTGTAGGGCTGCATATGGGTCAGTGTGGTTCTCTCCAGGTAATGTTGCAGCAGGTTGAGCTCTGTTGTCCTCATGGTTCTGCAGTAGAGGCGGTACTGCCACTGCTGATCGATCCTTCACGCAGACGTGTGTTAATGAAGCTGCTTCATGATAATCAGATTTCACACAGACTGGTTCCTGTCCATTCTCCAAACTGGTGACCTTTTTGCTCTCATCAGCAGCACAGGTGTCAGGATATTAATAGTAGCCGATGTGCTCATTCTACTAAAATCAGCCATGACTAACAACAGTCAGCTGTGTATGAGTCAGATCTAACAGAGAGGTCAAATAGTTTCATTACATTTAATTTTATTTAATCACACAAGTATCAAAATACCGACTGGTTCGACTGGTGTGAATCAGATCATTTCAGGATAAAGATGTAATTGAAGGTATGGATTTAAAAGCTGTTTTTTCTTCATAAATAATAGCATACAGACAGAGATACGACGACAACAGTTTGACTCATCCTACCTGGCGAGGGCGCTCTTCTCAATCCTCTCCTGCTCCTTCTTCTGTCTCTGTCTGTATTTCGTCACTCGGACTTCCCAGATCCCTCTGATCAGAGACAGATCGTAGAACGGGACATCTGCCCTCTTTTGTAAACCCATCTCTGATCCTGAGACTGAAGATTTTAGTCCTTCAGTTAGTTTCTGTTTAATTGTGTAATGCCCTCCTTTAGTATTTTAGAGTTTCTTTAGAGTGTAGCAAACGAGACGGTGAACTGATAAAGACGTGTTCAAACACAATGTCTACTGGACTGAAAATTTATTTAGAAAACAGTAATACTTGTTTTAGCTCAACTCGCTAACAGCTAGCTAACAGCTGAACAGCTAACTGTGTGGTGGTCTACACTTGTTCTACTCTTTCTGGATAAGATTCTGACTCTGGACAAGGCTTTGACTCTGTCTCAGCACCAGGTTCTCGCTCTATATAAAATCCTGACTCTGGACCAGGTTCTGACTCTATATAACACTCTGACTCTGGACTGGATTCGAGCTCTATATAACACTCTGTCTCTAGACCAGGATCTCATTCTGTATAACACTTCGACTGTGAACCAGATTTTCGATCTGGACCAGGTTCTTGCTCTATGTAACACTCTGACTCTAGACCGGGTTGTAGTTCTAAATCACACTCTGTTTCTGGATTGGGTTCTCACTCTGTATAACAATCTGACTCTGGACCAGGTTCTCACTCTGTATAACAATCTGACTCTGGACCAGGGTCTTGCTCTACATGACATCCTGACTCTGGACCGGGTTCTCTCTTTGGACCAGTTTGTCACTCTTTATAGCACTCTGACTCTGGACCAGGCTGTCTATCTGGTCCAGGTTCTCACTCTGTGTAACACTCCATCTCTAGACCAGGTTCTCGCTCTGTATAACACTCTGACTCTGGAACATTTTCTGTATCAGGACCAGGCTGTGTTAGTGGACTAAGCTCACACTCCTGATTCTGGACCAGGTTCCCCCTCTGGAGAAAGCGTAGTCTCTGGAACATTCTCTGTCTTGTCCTCAGCATGCTAATTACAACGTGAATAAATTAAAATTCTAGCTTGCTGAATGAAAGCGATGGAACTCGACTTCCCATGAATCATCAGCCATGTTTACAGTTGTATCTGGTGTGATGTCATCCTACTGTTAAAGAGCTGCTGGTCTCCAGACTCGTTGTCTTCATGAATGAGTATTTAATCTGCTAATGACATGTCTCTGTCCTCTGTCCTACATGTAATCTGTTTGAACCAGCAGCAGTGATGAAAATATGAAATCTAATGTGTTCTTACCTGTGAGCCTCTGTTAGCGTCCTGCTCACTGTCACCAGCCTGTTTACTGAGATCCGAGTCTGTGTGTGTGTGTACGTGTGTGTGTGTGTGTGTGTGTGTTGTCTGTGTGTGAGTGAGACATAGCATGCTATTTTTACCAGTGGGGATGTGACCCCTGTATGTGTGTCACATGAAGCCCCATCCCGCCTCACATACTCGTCATCAGGGTCACTGTGAAGCCGGTAAAAACATGTGATGACATCAGTGTTAGGGGATTGAATGTCCTTGAATGTTGATCAGTTCCAGTGGCATTAAAAATGATTATTATGATTTAACTTATCAGACACATCTGTTCGTTTAGCATTAGCAAAAGGAAAGACGTGACGGGACACGCATTTATTCAGAAAAAGCAAAAGTGGAAGACGTACTAGTCCACTTCTTTTTCGCATTAATGTCAAAATACTGTCACAAGTAAAAGTCCTGCTCATATGTTCTACCTAAAATTACAAAAGTATCAAAATATATAAGGTAAACATATAAGTAAAAAGACTGTAAAATGACCCTTCAACCATCCATCTGTTAATTCATTTTCTTGTAGATGAGATAACTTCAATTGTCTCCTCTTCAGCCACTTCTTCTTGTGGATCAGGGGTTTGCAGAAGCCTATCCCAGCCTGCTACAGGCAAGAGGCAGGGTACGCACTGGAAGAGATGCCCGCACATGGAGAGGCTCAAACCTATGGACAGTTTGGTGACAATTCAACAACTTGCATGTTTTTGGAAATGGGCGGAACTGGGAGAATCCAGAGAACATATAACTTTGCACAGAAAGGAATTCAACCGGGCAGCTTCTTGCCGTGAGGTAAAGGCCCTGCCCATATTGTCACCTGCAAAATTACCATTTCAGAAAGTATTTTATTTTTGGTCTATAATTATAGAAGCGTTAATAGATTGATCTGTTGTTCTACAACTGATAAAAATAGCTAATTTTAAACTTTATTTATTGAGAATTTTCACCCTCAATAAGTCAATTTTATTAATAATAATATTAATAATAATTTAATTAATAATTAATTAATTATTTAACTTAATATTAATAAACAAACCAATATTTACAAAAAAGCAAAAATTATGAAATACATGTTTAGAAGTAAAAAGGAGTGCTTCCTGAAACTGGAAAATAGCATAAAATATAAGTACTCAAAGAACGTAGAAACCATGCGATGCTTCAATACGTGTACAATCGACAGTGAAAAATTCCTCATAGTTTTCCTTGTCAGTTATTTTCATAATAATTAACAATAAAAGAACAAACAACAACAACAACAACAACATAAAATAAAGAAACGCCTGTCAGCCATATTAGTGTGGTGGAATATGTATAACTTGTGTTTCTGCTAATGCACCTGTTTTAAATCAGATGGAATTATTTTTTTTATGTTACAAAGTGACAAATTTAATATTTGTTTTAGGGATAAAAAACATTCAGTCAATGTTGTATTTAATCTAAAAACATCTATTTGTAATGCTTCCAACCAAAACAGCGCAGTTTGTCCTACGAGGCCACCGTACTCAACAGGCAGAATTAAAAGACTGTACTTTCCTTGAATTTAGACTCCCTTGTTTGTTTAACATATAAAGATTGAATTTGATATGTTAATTCTTAAAACGCGAGTTTAAAGCGTCTACTTCAATAAGAATGAACCGTAACGGGGGGGGGGGTGGTTGTGGGTGGAACAGCCTAAATTTGAACTTCTGATTGGCTTTTAGACCAGTCAATCATAAATCCTGCTGTGCAATTGGTTTATTTAACAACTATCGACCTACCTCCGAAGTTCATCTGAATTATTCAACAACACGGATTTAACGAAGATGCAGGTGAACTGACAGTATTCCATTAATATTTGAGACTATGAAAGTACAGTAGTTTTATAACATAACGGACTGTTGAAGAGGTTTTTAACTCGTTTGTTTTGTTTTTACAGTGATGGCGGGGGACGGCCAGTATCCTCAAAAAAAAACAAAAGTGCGTAGTAGTTTGACTAATGGCGGACGATTCAAATAGTCAGCAGGGGGAGCAGCGGCCAAACCACGGACGTGTCGCAAAAGTTATTGAAAGTAAGACTTTAAAATATCTCCTAATGTTTTGATGAAAAATTATTTTTTTCCCTCATAATGTATTTTAGGATTTAGTGTCCCATTCTAATAGACAAAAGCTAACAAAATCAAGAGCTGCTAATACTATGGATGTTTTATGCATTTTAAACTTTAAATGCTATATACATTTTTCAATAGTCTGCATTCTTTGCTTTTGTTTTAGAGTATGCTTTTAATCAACGTTAATTTCTAACTGATTAATTGAAGAAAATGTACATGTTTACACTTGCAGTGGTCCCAGCAACACAGTGCATTCTGTGTGTGTGTGTGTGTGTGTGTGTGTATACAGTATAATATGAATGATAGGAATTTGTTTTATTTCCATTAAATCATAGGGTACTAAACATTAATTGTCACATTATGATATGATTATGAAAAACAGGACAACTGTTACAGCAAAATGAGTTAGCGTTGGTGAAATACATTTAACCTTGAAATAATGCCACTCTATGCTTGTGATTTAGACTCTATGACTGGATCACATTTGACTCAAAGGGAATTCATTCACCATCACACAGAATACACAGATTTGATGCTATAAAAATTACATTGACTTAACATGGATTATTCAGGGGGACCAGTTGTGTCCCAATGCTTTGCAATCGCCACTAAGACCAGGAAGTACTGTTGGGGGAATGTTTAAATTACCAAGGCCACGTTCAGACAAGTCGCGTATATCTGATTTTTAGCCCATCCACGTTTATGTTGCGTGTCTCACGTGTAGTCTGAGCAGTCCCAATAGGATTTTTTGCGGGACGGATTGAAACCACATTCGGGAGGTAGTTTCGTGTCGGATAGGAACAGAGGTTTCTGCAGTCTGAATGGCTCCTAACACTCCTATTGGATACGGCCGCCTGCAATGTCATATTTATAACGTGAGAGGGAGGCGCCAGAAGGAAGAGCGTCACGCATTACGGTGCTGTAAAACACGGAAGAAGAAATTAATGGTGTCTGGTGGGTGTGTGTGTGTGTGTGTTTTGTCCACCTCGACTAGACAGTGATATCGCCAATTTGCTATGGTAATAAAACTTCACGTTCGTTGCCGTTGTTGTAGCAGCCGTTGCAATTATATGACCGCACACATTACCTGCACTAAAAGACGACTCCGCCCTGTTGCTATGGCAACCTTTCAGTCTGAACAGAGCCACATCGCATTTGGTCACTTGCTAAAAACAGTGTGAACAGTTATCCCTAAAAATCAGATATGGAAGGAAATTTGAAATTGGAGGAAATTTGGGGTGGCAGTGACTCAGTGGTATAGAGCATGCGGTAGAGAGTGTCATCCAATGTTTCAAAGTTGGGCGGTTCGAGTCCCGCTCGCGCCCAAAACAACACCCGGAGGTGAGCCGACAGTGGGAGGCGTCAGCTCACTTCCAGAGCACTGCCGAGGCACCTTGAGCAAGGCGCCATCCCCCTTACAAGTTGCTCATTTGGGGCGCACCACGAAGGAGCTGCCCATCACTCTACCTCCTCTGCATGCGTACAGGCGCCATGTGTGTGTTTGTGTGTTCAGGTCCTGTACTCACATATATATGCATGATTCAAACTAATGCCACTAATTTCCTTGCGGGGATTATAATCAGTAAAGTATATTAAAAAAAATATAAAAAATATGTGCAGTCTTTAACAATCGTATAAACAAAAAAAAGTTCTAAACCACTTGTGAAGATGATGAAGATTAAAATGACAGGTAATGTAATTTTGATACATTGCTGAATAACTTTAAGCTGCCGCATCATGTAAATCTACATTCCATCAGCCGGAATGGAAATACACTCTACATAAACATTTCTTTCAGTTTTCTTGAGTTTCTTTTGTTCTTGTGCCCTTAAAATTGACTTTCTGATTGTTGGTAAAATGGCAACACAGTGGAAGAAGATGAGAGCAATGCAAATCATACAGCTGAAGAATTAAGACCATTGTGCTTCTTTCTGTCTTGAAATACACTTTTGTAACAGCATGTCCACTGATACCTCCAGCTGTCCAAAAACCAACATCAGATGACCACATTCATTATCGTCGCTGGTCCAGCCATCCAATGCAATTTGAAGAGAAGTTTGGTTAACTCCAAAGAAAGTCAGGAGAACCCAACCAGGGAAAATTTGGCAGTCAAATATTGGCGTTGACCCTGAGCTCATGTACAAGACGTCTGTGAGATTATCTTTTGCACAGTTGTTGATGGTGACGGAACCGTTGTGGAAAGCTAACATGTAAATGTCACTTCCATCATCTCCAACAAGGTAATCACCACCAGTGGAGACCAAAATATCGTTTCCATCAGAGCCTTTGAGAAGAGTACTTTTATATCCAGACACCAAGATGTCAGCATAGATGGTACCAATGACTGTCTCCACGTCCTTCAGCACATCCCCGTCAGCATCAGAATACTGGCCTTGTCCAGTCAGCAGGTTAACATAAACCCCTTTACCCGTGACAGGATCCCCCCGGTACACAACGGTGTCTCTGCCAGGACCTCCATCCACCAAGTCTTCCCCTGGTCCTGGAATAAAGACATCCTGACCAGAGTTTCCAATCATGGTGTCATTTCCTTCTTCACCGTAAAGAGTGTCGTCTCCCAAGTCACCAGCTAGAATGTCATTTCCATTCCCTCCGATCAGTGTGTCGTCTCCTTCACCTCCCTCCAGGACATCATCCTTCCACCCTCCCATTACAACGTTGTCTTGAGTGTTGGCAATAATGTTATTGGACTGGTGAGGACAGCCTTGGACTGTGTGGACCTTTGACAGGTTTTTATAAGCATTGAGGTCCAAATGGCAGTCAACCATAGTTTGTTTTAGAGTCACTTTGAAAGCCTCAATATGAAATAAATTGTCACCTGAGTGAAAGGATATGACTTTAAAATTCACCCCGTCAGAACTCAGAAATTCAAGATGCCGAGTTTCGTTTCCATTAATATAGTTGAGCAGAGTGATTTTTAACAAGTCCCCTTTTGTTATGATAATCACATCTAGATCCAATGTTGATGAGTCAAGTGTGATTTGACTTCCATCAAGGAAATCAATATCAACCATGACAGTATCAGTTTTGTGATCTTGTGCATGGTTGTCAATCATGATATTGTCTCCATATCCATGTTTAATTATGTACATGTCTTTCCCCTCACCTCCAAACATCAGTGCCCCTCCAGTGTAAGGATCAAGCACATTGTCATTGTTGTTCCCAATCATGAAATCAAAACCTGAGGAGCCGTACATTTCTTTCACTGAATCAGCGTCAGTTACGGATATCAATTTCCCATGAATGTTGTAGAAATTTACTTGCTTGGATAATTTTGTAGTGTATGTGACGTTACCATTATGTATATATGGAACTGATGCATGTCCTGAAAACAAAGAATTTTCTCGATGTTGTGAGTTAAATGGCTCAGGGTCTTGGTTTCTATAATCAATAGTTAAGGGTAACATTAAAGACGTGCCACAGCTGCTGATGTTGGGTATCAGGCCGGCTGTTATTCCATCACTGGTTTTAATGTGCAGGTGTTGATAAGTTTTTGAAAGAAACCAGTTGTATAAAATAATTTCTTTTCTTCCCTCGATGAAAATGACGATGCTCTTTCCTTCACAACTGCATGTTACATGCTCATATTTTTCCTTCAAGAAAAGAAAGTCCATCACTAGATCTGGAGACAGATTGTCGATGGTTTTCACTCCCTGGCCTGGTGTGATAACATACCAATCCTCTCCTCCTCTACCCTGGATATAATCTGCTCCTTTTCCTGGGGAAATAACATTGTGTTCTTTGTTCCCTCTGATGACATCATTGAAGTCTGACCCATGGACCTCCGTCACGCTGCTTAAAGCCTCGTCCTTCTCAAGGTCCAATGCCAGAGCAGATGGGGAGCTGCTGTAGTCAATTCTGAGGCTTTTTATGCACTTGGAGAACGGGTCTCTCTGCTGGCAATCAGCCTTCTTCTCTGAGATTGCAAAAGTGACCAGATCTTTTGTGACAACAAGCAAGTGTTGGTCTGCTGATGACCTGAACCACCTCACTAGGGTCACCTGGATGGCTGTGTTGTCATGGAAAGCATTCAGAACAAGGTCATCACCCACTACTCTGACTTTAAAAGAGTGGAGATTTGCTTCTATTATGGCCAGGTCTGTTGCGTTGTCACTTGAGTAATTTTTAATCAACACTGAAGACTGTTTTCTGCCTTTCACTATATATATATCTTCTCCGTCACCACCAAACAAGAGATCTCGACCTCCTCCTCCGTCAATCAAATTCTTCTCTGCATTCCCAATGAGTGTGTCATTAAACCGAGACCCAAAGATATTTATCACTGTGTTTAACAGTGGCTGAGATGCATTCACTGTCTCACCGTGTGTTTTGAATCCTATGTTAATTCCTTTGGCCACCAGCTGGACAGAAGTAACCATAATGGGGGAAATCTCAAATAAGACCCCATCTCCTGACAGCATGGACATGTGACGATACGCTTCCCCTACAGACCATAATTGTATGATCACAGTATGACTTCCTTCATACATTAATACAAGATCTTGTCCAGATTTGGACACAGAAATGTGACTGTAGTCAACACTGAAGTGAAGCAAGTCTTGTGCTTTGGAATCATCATAGTTGTTAATAATTGTTTTTCCTCCATTTGGAGGAATGATGTACGTGTCTTTTCCACCAGATCCTTGAACAGAACTTCTCTGTGGACCAAGGAAGAAGGTGTCATCACCTGGTTCACCATGAAGTGTGTAGTAATAACTCAACATAACTTCAATCATGTGTTTGTCCTCTGCTTTTTGAATTGCAAAGAAACGGTTTGAATGAATGTTTCCTTTATATATCCCATATCTTGACTCTGATACAGCTTTATATCCTGAAACCACTGTCACAGAGCCGGCTGGTATGAACATTAATACTTTTTTCTGCAGTGTCTTGTACTCTAAGCCATGTGACTCTCCCAGACCAAGAATAATGTCCTGGCTTCCTTGGGTGTCAATGTCCCAACACCGCTTTTTCATTTTCTCATCACTAGACACAAAGTAGTCCATGCAGAGCTCAGACTGACCCTGTTCAGCAAGACAAAAGTTAACACCTCCTCCATTCCATGAGGCACCACCACCACTAAAGTCAATGGCATTGGTTCCGTCCTGTTGTTTAGTGACTCTGTAATACTTATGATAGTCTGCTATCTGTGCAACAAGTCTGTGTCCCTCTTCAATTTCTTGGTAATGCCAGTCATAAAAGAAACTTGCCACATTAATTAGAAAATGCAAAATCCCCTTCACAAATCCTCGAAGACCAGCCAACACTTTCTCCAGAATTCCGGCATCCTTTGGGAGGCTGTTTAGTTCGTTTTCTATGCTCATATAAATGTCATCAATTACCATCCTGATGACTGATAAAGCCAAGTTTATAGGTGCTATGATTGGTGTCACTTCAGGCTGTTCCATTTCAAGAACATCCAATGCAACCATAGTAATGTCAATGGCAGCATCAACGTATCCCAAAGCATCACCTGTCTTCAGATCTTCTTCCACTTTGTATATCCCAAATCCAATCCCTGCAAGTGGTATGACTGTCAGGACACGCTTCATTGCAGGACTTCTCATGACTCTTACTGCAGCTTTGGTCATTCTTGTCTCTGCCGACAAAGCTTGTTTTGCAATGGCAGCTGTTGTCATAGCTGCTACTATATGAGTTGTTTGCAGAGCTCCCATTACTCCATCTTTGATGTCACCCTGCTCAAAGGCACTAACAGTACCCTTCATACCCAACATGAGGCCCACCACACCAACAGCTTTCCCGGTGTTCTCAACATAGTTGCTGACTTGACGGGAGGAGACGGAACTGTGATACTCCAAGTCCTTGATGGCTGTTTCAATATGGTTTAACAGCTTTGCATTATAATGTTGACTCTCTGACGATAACTTAACCCGACACTCAACAGGTTCAGCACCCTCTGACGCAAGGTGAAATATGAACTCTCCATTCTCCATTCTGACATTACCCTCCTGGACGGTCATTCTGTCCAGTTGATTACCATATTTCACCTTTATCTGATTTTCAATTTGTTCAGCAAGCAAGGATTTTACTCTTGAAAAATGTGATTCAAGTTTGAATGAATTCTCCAAGTTTGAGGCAGATGTAAGGTCTTGAGATGTGAGGCCATCAGTGTATACACCTAAAGGTCCAGAAGCTGGAAGTTCAGGAGGACGTTGTAGATGGTTTTTGAATGTTTCACAATCGTTCAAAATGTTTTGACGGTCATTGGTTTCACTTTTCACTATCTTGAAATATTCTGCAATCTCCAGTAAATGAGACAGACTACCTTCTGAAATTCTATTCATCCAAGATTGGTACTGTTTGACTTCAAATTTTATGACTTGTTTAAGATCATTAGTTAATTCCTCTGGAGTCCGATGGTTTTTTATATTTAATTTGCTTGAATCTTGATGTGTTGCAGTGCCACTAAATCCACGCCTGCTTGGATCAATCCAACTATTTCGTCTTGCCATTGGGTGTAGATCAAAAAAGAAATCCAGTTCTTCTTCAGTAACAGCATCACCTCTACTTTCAATTGTATCCAGGCCCATGAGAACTAGAGGGAATGTCCGAAAGTTTCTAGCAGATTCAGATATAACCGATGCTGTGAAGTACGTAGTGCACCAGGCCTCAGTGGTCAATGGTAGTGAAACTGTGTGCTCTCCAGTTAATACATCTTGCACATATTGAACATAATTCTTTTTTGATTGAACTTTATTATTTTGATCAATAATGTGTTGTTTTATTTTATGATAATGTTCGTTCCCTACTTGGCTCTTGATAACCTCCTTAATTTGTTCTCTTCGGCTGGCAATATTTTTGTCATTGTTGTTGAGTCTTTTTCCAACTGGATACACATACAGAGTTTGTGGATCAACAGCATAAATCCAGCCATTGACCAACAGGAATGTTTTCCCATCTTCTCCTGTCTTTGCATAGTGTCGGATGATACTTCTTACAGCTTCTCCTGATTTAATCTCATAACAGTTAGAAAGAATCTCCTGCATCCTGTTGTTATCAGAAATCCATCTGATATCTGTATCTCCTCTGAAGTGTTCTCCTAATATATAATCCTGGTCTATTTGCTGCAGGTTGTTCATGTCTACTTTTCTTGGAGATGGCAAGTCTCTGTGAAAGAATCCCCAAGACAGAGCTTCAAGTTCATTGAGAGCATTTTGGTCGTATTGCTCAAACACATTCTGGTGAATAAATCTCCTTGGCTCAGTTGGCCAACTGTCCCTGAAGAGTTGAAAACGTTCTTGTATTGTTTTACTAATGAAGCCAAGGGTTGTTCTTTCATTGGTAAAAACTGCTTGTCCTCTGCTTCCAGGCTCAGTTCTGACGACGACATTCCCATCCCGGTCAAAGTTTGCCACCACTTTCACGCTATCATCTTTATGTCGCCATTCCGTTCCATCTGTAGAGATCCCTTGGGTGATTTTCTCTCCTGTATGCCTGACCTGGATGACAGCATCCCGGAGATGAAGTTCTGTCTTGATGCCGGCTTTCTCATGGAGCTCCTTCAGCAGGGTTTCCACAAAGACTTTATCTGATCCGACCTCACAGGCCACCACACTTATTGTTTTGATTTCATTGCCAACCCTGAAGGTATCTTTAATTATTTCTGCTACTTCTTGTGCAGTGTACCCTGAAAGTTTCATTTCTCCTGAGCTCTGTCTTATACCATGTCCTACCAGCACGAGTCTGCTGTTTTCTGTCAGAGGAACAGAGTCACCCTTAATCAATTTTGGTTTTTGATTATCAAGAGTATAGACAGAGCTACTTCTTGGATGCTTGTCATAAAGATAAGTTGCACCTGTTTTAACAGTAGCCTCATGCTCCATAATGAGGATCTGTTGGTGGTCATACTGTGTTGAGTGATCAACAGGTCTTTGAGGAATTTGGTAACCAGAAACTGAATCTGGTTCTGTCATGATCTGGTAAATCTGGTAGTTGTACCGGTTTATTTCTAAAACTGCTTTCACTCCATGGAGCATAAAAATCCGAATGAAGCTGTATTGAAAATGTAAGCTTGTGTTTCCATCAATGGAGAAAACAGGTGCAGCTTTCAGTGATGGTTTCAACATCAGCTCTGCAAGAGATGATCCAGAAAGGCCTGAAACAGCTTGTCCATTTTCTGAAACACTTCCAAATATTTTGACTACGGTGTTGTCGTTTGCTTCTGGGAGACATGAGACATTGTTCAGGCAGTCTTTTCTGACAAGTAGTGAGTAATGTGGATCCATGCTGTATTCCTGTTGCGCTCGGTCGTGTGTCGACTTTTCATAATCAATTATGATGAGAAGTTTCTGGCTGTAGCTGTGGGAGATCTCTGAAGCAGTTATCAACCAGTCTTGTATCTTCTGTTTATCAATTAGAGACAAGAAGTTCTCAAACTCCTGCAAAATAAAGAGGATAAACAGGAGGCCAGGTTAATATTTGAGCATACTATAATTGATAGTATGACTCGGTCATCGAAAACGTATGCAGTAAATATGCAACAGGACAGGACGAGTGGGTAGGAATTTTGACAACACTCTTATCAACACCTGTGACATTGAATCATAATAACCAACATAACTAAGGCGATTAGCAATCACAAAAATGAGAGGCGACAACAACTCCCTGCAACAAGAAACCACACATCTTGTAGAAGAAATCCACAATAAACTGGATACGCTTGGGACAAAGGTTCACCCTTTTGAACTGAGTGGAAGACACATGGCAGAGGCTAAGGGCCACTATGGGGGAGATGATTTTACCCAGAGAGTAAGCTTCAGAGGCTCCGGGGTGATGCTGCGCAGAGAGATGCTCCCCAGTGCAAGTAAAAGTGAGGAATAGCACTCAACTAGAAATCATTTAAGGCTGGTAAGCGTATTACCACTATGAGACTGAAAACACAAAAACTGATCTGGACTAATATGGTGCTTCATATAGGCTTTATTGTTATTCAGACTCTGGGAGTGATGACTCCATTTTACACATCTTAAATTGGACTTACTGGTTGGTAGGATTAATCTAATTGGCCTAGCCACCCGAAGTTTAGGGCCCTGTGCTGGGCTGCACAAAAAGAAAAAATAATTTACATTACTTCCGTTATATTTATTTCGGAGTCTGAAAGATGTTTTATTTTGAAAAATTACCCGATTCTCTATTACATCCGGTACCTGGTCGTGGGACATTAAGTACCGGGCGGCATAGAACGTTTGACTTTCTTATTTTTATTGATTACCAGTCTAAAGATGTTTTATTTTGAATAGTGACGTTTGTGCAGAATGACGCACAGACGAATACATGCGTCTGTTCCTCTTCACAGGTCTCGGGCATGTGACCTGTCTAAATTACGTGCCCACAACTGCACCAGTGTGCTGGATTAAAGTCAAGGCAGGTTATCCTGATATCGCCCAAAAAGTATTTAAAACCCTGCCTCCATTTCCAACCTCCTGTCTTTGTGAAGCAGGATTTTCTGCAGCGACTGTAAAGAAAACCAAACGGCGGAGAAGACCGGATGTCCAAAATACACTTCAGGTGCCATTGTCTCCCATTACCTCTAGATCAGTGGTCCCCAACCACTAGTTCTCATTATTGTAATTACTATTATTTGATTGACTTGTTCACCCTTCTATTGGAAATGATCAATATTTCTCCTACATTTAATGCACTGATTGTAAGTCACTATATTTCAAAATAAACCTAATCAGTGCAGTAACTTGAGTCAAGTTTTTCATATAATTATTTCTTACAATTATTTTGTTTACAAAGATATTGATTATCAATTTATGAAAAAAAAGGTGTTTATTATCTGTTGATGGGTGGCACGGTGGCGCAGTGGGTAGCACTGTCGCCTCACAACAAGGTGGTTCCAGGTTCGAGTCCCGCTCTGTGCAGAGTTTGCATGTTCGTCCCGTGTCTGCGTGGCTTCTGTCCGGGTTCTCCGGCTTCTTCCCACCTCCAAAAGCATGCGCTTCAGGTTGATTGGCTGGTCCCAAATTGCCTGTAGGTGTGAGTGTGTGTGTTTGTGCATGTTTGTCTGTCTTTTTGTGTGTGGCTCCACGGTGCACTGGCGTTGTGCCCGGAGTGGGTTAGATGGAGGCAACTAATTTGCTGTGGCGACGGTAAAAGGGAAAAGCCGAAAAAGAAAGAAGAAGCTGTCCTGGCATCATTATTGATTGTTGAGCAAATGAAGGCCAGTCCGTGAAAATATTGTCTGAGATTAAACCAGTTCGTGGCGTAAAAAAGGTTGGGGTCCGCTGGTTTCAAGCACCTTTGTGTCTCACGGAAGTGAACTGCGTTCCGAGACTCACGGAACGTAGCACACTTTCGGATGCTGTCAGCATACCTTCTAAAAATGAAGTCGCACGGGGTGAAGTCGCACGTGTCAATGCGCGAATGCGCAAGGGATTACTGTAATCAAGAATGACTGGACTCTTAATGACTTGAACCCCAGAAGGGTTTTAATGTCTGTACCCCACTTGTCATTTAGAAGTGAAGAATTCTCTTGGATGAACCTCATCAAACCCTGAACAGAAGTCCAGTTGCTTCAGATTCAAACCACAAGGAATGGATTTGGCAATTTTTTTATCCCAGTCAAATTGAGTTCCTATCTGATCATGTTCTGTTCAACAGCCTACCTGTCCCTTTTGAATCACGCAGGCTGTGAAGGCCTCACAGTCTTGAAGATCATTCTGCAAACTCATTGGGTTTTGATCCATGTCCACCCTAAAGATGATTAGTGATAAGATTTAGAAAAATTACACAGATTTAGTAAAACTAGGAGACATTCCAACACTTACAAAAAATTAAGGTAATGTCACCTCAGTCGAGATGTAAACTTTTAATGTGAACTGGTGTGGGTGGAAATTGAGTGAATGTGTTCCCGAAATATGACAACTATCCATTTTTGTGTTCATGTGTAATCACGGGCGGCACGGCACTGGGTAGTGCTGTCGCCACACAACACGGTGGGTCTGGGTTCGAGTCCCGCTCTGTGTGGAGTTTGCATGTTCTCCCCGTGTCTGCTCCCGGGTTCTCTCCGGGTTCTCCGGCTTCTTCCCACCTCCAAAAAGCAAGCGCATCAGGTTAATTGGCGGGTCCCAAATTACCTGTAGGAGTATGTGTGTGTGTGTGTGTGTGGTTGTCTGTCTTTGTGTGTGGTTCCACAGCACACTGACGTCGTGCCCATAGTGTCCCCCGCCTCACGCCCTATGCCAGCTGGGATAGGCTCCAGCTCCCCGTGACTCGCTGCAGCAGATTAAGTGGAAGAAAATGGAAAATGGCTGACCGCATCCGGAAGTGGGCTCGGTTCCGTGAGACTTGTACTTCTGTGAGACACTAAAGTGCTTTAAACAGTCAATAAGGGTGTGGAAAAAGGTAATAAAGATCAAAGGTGGTTTAATAGCAGTATGGGGAGGGTCATAAACGTTTAAATTACCGTAAATTATAAGATAAATTTGATCGCGGAATTTGTTAATCCTGTGGAACGCATTAACCGTCAAGAACGAGGGGCGCACTGTATACCCCATGTAATAATGAGGTGCATTTTGTTGTTTTCTTTCTCACATTATTATTGATCCCAAAAATCTCAGTAAATCCTAAATTTCTCTTACCTTCTGCTGGATCTTTCAACTCTGTTCCTGTGGATCGACGTGTCTCTGAAATTAAATACAGTCCTTGTTATTTTTTTAATGCGTTTTTCTTTTGTCTGAATTTATAACAAGCACTAAAACAACCACATAGTTGTTAGCCACTGCTGGCTACGTTTAAAGTCTTTTTTGTTGACGTTGAAATCAGTGGCTTTTTAACACTTATAAAATGTAACGACCCCAATTCACTGTGTGAAATAGTTGAAAGTTTTATTTTGAAAGGCACTGTTATTTTCTGATGTTGCCATTTCCTGTGGAAAAGGAAATTTTATTTTGGAAGGTCGCAGAGCGCACGTAGGTCACAAGGTAAAGTAGAGGTAATTGTTGAGAAACGGCAAGGAGTACAGGGAGAGAAACGAGAAACAAAAAGGTTATAAACAAACGGGAGAGAAGGCTGTTGGAAGGAGAGTAGCTCCAGTCGAGAGTGGCAACAGGGTATGTTAATTGAATTAATTTGTTTACCTTGCATATTTTTGATTTTATATTGTGAAAACTTATTTGGTAAGTAAGCTCATGTGCGGTTGTCTAATTGTTTCATGTTATTTTCATTTTAGCTCTTACATTGGTCTAAACTGTTTGTCTGTGAACCGAATTGTTCATTAAAAGTCACCATCAGTCCTGGCTTTCACTTATTTCGACTGGTACGCTCCATAAAACATTCTAAATATTATATTTCTGTCAGGACATTCTTAAAATAACAAGAGCCCAAAGTCAGGGGCACCTGGACTTAATTGTTACTGAATGGAGTACATATTTTAGGTGTCTACATTTAAAGGAAATACCTTTGGTTTGATGGGTTGTCAAGCGTTTGATAAAACATGTGTTCAGACAGTCCTCTGAGGCGATGCAGTGCAGCAACGTCAGGCCTGAGCTCCTCCCACTCCTCCTCCTTCACCTCTGTAGAACACATCTAAGATTTACTGGTTTTATTCAGATGTAGGTGGTCTTCATGGTTGTGCTCAATAATGTTTGCAGGCAGTTTGACTCCTCTTCTGTTTCTCCACAGTGAGTGTTAAACCTTAATAAAAGTTCTGCTATTGATTTTGTACAGGTGATGGTTTCAAACTGCTGAAACATTGTCCTGTAACAGTTCAATGGTGAAATGACCTCCCTCTATGTTTCATATTTGCACCTCGAAATAAAATGTCAGTGTTTACTTCTATTTTTTTTAAATCTGGCAAATAACCTGCATGGGGCGCGCCTTGTCAGCCACTAACAGACTACACTGCTGGGTACACTTCACAGAAATTCCCTGGTGTAATGTTACCATGGAAATTACAGGGCATTACAGTTCATAGGACTGATTCCTACAGGTTAGCAGAGGTAGAATGAAGATGGAACTTATAAGAATAAAAATTTAAAATTTTCTCACGAAATTGATCGGTGAATCCAAGGAGGCTGACGAGGAGAAGAAATCTGGATATCTTGCTGATCTTCATCCGGCCTGGCATCATGCTGCAAAAGATTAGAAACACGGAAATAACTGGACTGTTAGCTGGACTGTTAACAGAAGAACAAAATCCTTGTGTCTCACTGAGGTCGGTGAATGCCTGCTGCTATCATGTTTTCATTAACTCCTCTGTGATAAAACATTGTCGACCTGAGGTTTGAATGTCGCCAGAATCCGCAGACGCTCCCTTCCCACTTCTTTAATGTCTAAGATCTTCAGTGACCTCTAGGGCTTAGAGAATTGTGTTTTGTATGCTCATCCTCTGCCTTCTCTGGGGCGGCAACAGCTCAGTCCACTAAGTCTTGGACTGGTTACCGGGAGTCACCAGAAAAACAAAGGACTGGAAAGAGCAGGTCCTAGTTGCCACCAAATTACAGTACAGACTTGAAACGGATTAGGTGTGTACTTTAACATTACGTCATTATATATGACATACTTGTCTGTCTGTCTGTTGGACAGATGCAGTCACATGCTATAGATCAATGATTTTGAAATAGTGGGTCATGCCCTCCAAAGGGGGTTGAGGATTAGCATGGATGAATGAGAATCTACATTATAATATGGATATAATATATGGATATAATATGGTATAATCTGTTGCTCCTATTGTTCTTAAAAAACACAAACTGCTCACAGACACAGAAGCTAACTTTAAGTCAGTCCTTTATGGTGTGGTTAAAAGCAAGTGAAAGTTCAGGCAACTATTAGAAAGTGAAAACGTAAGTTTTGTAAAGATAAAACTAATTTGCTCCTAATCGAGTAATAAACTGATGCCATTGGTTTTTGTTTTCTAGTAAATTAACTTCAATTATTTGTCTTAATCTCAACTGTCGAAGCACAGCTGTGAAACAACACGGTACAGCCACTCTTCAGTGGCTGTACCATGGATTTGTGTCAGCTTCAAGCGCCATAGTAACAAGACTTCTTATTGATGTTGGGTTTTTTTTTATCCAAATGAGCCCGCCTCCTAAAGTTCCTGGTAATCTCGAAACCCCATCAGCAAACAGTCCAACACCACTTTAAAACCTCTTAAGACACAAGCTCTTTGAAATGCATTTTTTATTTCTCTTTGCTGTGGGCATAATTGGAACCCATTAATTATAAAAACTAATGGAACTATTATTTAGTAAAAGTCTGTGCTGTTCCTGTGATGGTAATGTGGGAGATTTCAGGAATCCCCTGAGAACAAGAAAGTTAAACAATGTGCCTGATCAACCCCATTATTACATCCCTCAAAGCGGGGATGTATTGTAATTGTCAGTGTTTGTCCATCCGTCCACCAAATATCTTCACAACCGTTGCAGACATAAAAGATGAAAGAAAAATCATATTACTCGGGCGGCAAAGGGGATGAAAATGAGACGGTGACCTTGACCTTGAGAAAATTAGGTCAAGGTCAAATTTCAACTTTTGTAATCATTGCGAATTTTTGGAAGACAGTCATGTGATACTGTACGTGCATTCTATTGGCTCACGGCATCCGGAAGTGCGCTCGGTTTAGGCTTGTGCATTCCAGCCGAGAGCTCTATATGGAAAGATCCATGAGAAGACTTGGCCCTATAGAAATAAAATCAAATTTGGCTATGTTTTTAGATAATTTTATACTACAGTATTTTGTACTACTTTTATCAGTAAATCTCAGCAACTAAGGAACAAACCCATGCATGTTGACTTCTTTCTAAGAAAGTGATTAAGTGACCAGATTTTCTTGACGAGGCTCAGAATGGCCTCGTTGACATAACAATAAGGGCCATTCACAGTTGATTAAAGGCACTCAGGGTTAGGGTTAGAATGACCACCCAATGTTATAACTGCATTATAGCTGCAAACTATACAAGCCCCTATATGATACCAATCAAGGAGATAACCCCCCAAAATCTGAGGTAATTGGTGTAAATTAGTAACGAGCCCTGGGGGAAACAAACCCAATCAATTGACCTGTCTCTCACTTTTGATATTGTTTAATTTTCCCAAGTGCCATAATTGTGTGATAATCTGGTCATAAAACATTTATGCTATACCTCCAGTAGCTCCAGACATGAATTAATTATCCACTAACCTTGGAAATTCTGAATAAACACTTTGGTTTGTCTGAAAAGGATCTTACCTTCAAATCTCTTTCAAAATCATCTGGAATTAAGTGCTCATGGCAGATCCTTGGATCTTTGGTAATTTTGACCCTGTTTATCCTTGCTTTTCATTGCTCTCCAATCTTTCCAGAAGGTATTGTGAAGAAAAATAGGTTCTTATTTCTGTGTCTAACTACTGTGGCGTTGGAACATCCGTTCACCTCACAGGTAACCAGGATTTTATCAAATGTATCGCTTCATTGATTGTATTGTGCTGTAATGGCTGCCCTGACTGATGCAGCGGCGGGTGTCGTCAATGACGCATGACCCCACATGATGGAGCTGCTGCAGCGCAGATTTTAAGGTATCCTGACAACAGGGATGATGCCAGAAATGTTGAAGATGCAGGTGAACTGACTATATGATATTAATATTTGAGACTATAAAAGTACAGCTAATTAGTTTTATAATATAACGGGCTGTTAAAAAGGCGTCAACTCCTTTGTTTTGGATTTACAGTTATGGTATAGTATCCACCAAAAAAACTGATAGTAAGAGTCACAGCGGACGATGCAAATGGTCAGCACACAAATTATTCACAAGGTGTCACAAGGTATATATATTTTAGGATATAGTTTCTCATTCTATCAGAGAAACACTAACAAAAACAAGAAGCTGCACTCAGCTAATAGAATGAACATTTTACACATTAATTTTAAACTTTAAACAATATATACATTAGTATATAATAGTCTGCATTCTTTGTTTTTGTTCCATATTATGCTTTCAATTAATGTTAATTGATAATAAATAGGAGGCCAAACTTGTTCAAGCCTGCAGCAGTCAACTGGGGGCAGCAGCACACTCTGTGTCTTTCTGTGTGTGTGTGTGTGTGTGTGTGTGTTGGGGGTGGGTGTGGGTTATATAACACAAATGATAGGAAAATATTTTATTTCCAAAGAAATCCAAGAGTGCTACACAATAATTGTCACAGTATGATTGTAAAAAACAGAACAATTGTAACAGTTACATGAATTTGCATACGCGAAAACACGTAGTGATTGAAACGATTTAATACCCTTGAAATTTTGCCACTTTTCTGTCATTCAGTGCATGAAATCACTTCTGTTCTGCTGATTTTATGACTATATTGCATTTGACTAAAAGTGGGAATTGATTCACGATTCCACAGAATACACAGATTTGTTGCTATATAAAGGCAGTCCTTAACATACGAACATTCAACTTACGAGTATTTGGCAATACAACCAAACACACACTGCCGTATCTGACTATTGTACTGCAGTTCCTCTTTTTTCGGCAACCCCCTCTTGCCAAGCAGCAGCTCAGCTGTGTGTGCCTCTCCAACACTTGTCTTCCTCATTTTGTTCTGTAAGTCTCTTTATGAGCATCTCAGCTTTGTACTCGAATATTTGATCGTTTATCATGGTTGATGGAGCAATAGCTAGTGCTAGTGGTATTGGCAAAAAGCACAAGATGAGTGATGATAGTGGTAATAGTAAGAAACACCAGGCAATATCAACGGAAACAAAGGCTGCCATGAACAAAAAGTTGGACAGCACTGAGAAGAAGGCTAATGTGGCAAATGCTTAGGGTGTGAATTGGTCAATGATCGGAATAACATACAAGGATAAGGATCACATAATGGAACACATGAAAACTACTGTGCAAAATGGCTTTGACGATTATTTCCAAAAAAAGAGGAGAGTTCATCAAGGAGATAGAAAAATCCTAGCTATGTGAATCGAACATCAGAGACAAAGTTGCATTGCTCTTTCTCTGATGTCAATTCAAGAACAGACTAAAAACCTTTTCGAAGACGTGAAGGCGAAGGCTGGAGTACATGTTGCTGACCAACCTTTTTTAGCAAGCCATGGTGGAATTGCTAGAATCAAACAACATTCCAGTCTGCATGTCAAACTAAGTGGTGAAGTGTGACTGCAGATGAGACTGTAGAAGAATTGCCTGCTATCATTGATGCCAAAGGATACGCTGTCAAGCAGATCTTCAACGTCGACTTTTGTTTGGAGTCGAGACCCAGATGTTGAGAGGTTTTCAAAAGTGTCAACAAGCATTCACGACACTCACACTTTACAATGAGACTAAGAGGAAAGCCACTCAGACATCCTTGGACCGCTTCTTAAAACCTAGGCATTTGACACCAGCTGCTGCATCTTCTGCAATGCCTTCTTAGGCACCTGCCTTCCAAGCAATGCCTTCCAACTCAGCAGCCTCTGAACTTGCATTCTTGGAGGAATACACCAAAGATATCTCCAAGGAATTATTAACTGAAGATGTTCCACAGAAATCTCCGGTGACGATTTGTGAGATGACAGCTCTGCTTCAGACTGACAATAACTGCTCCCTCCTCTGCTAAAGGTAAGTTACATCATAGTACTGCAGTACCATATTTTATTTCACTTACGGGGTTTTTTTATGTTCTGTAATTGTTTTTGGGAAGTATTAGGTAATAGTAGATTGGTATTCAGGGTAGTAATAACTTTTAAATGACCTCAAATGGCAATCAAAGATCAAAATTTAAACTTATAGACAAACAGTTGAAATCAATTGTTTTCGAAGATGTTGAGGAGTAACTTAAAGAGATTGATTTTACATGGATTATACGGGAGTAACTGCTGTGTCCATGGCTTTGTAATGGCCACTAAAACCAGGATGTATTGTTAGGATAATGTTTGAATTACTAAATGTGAACCACTTTGGATACACAATTTTCATGTGACAGTTATCAAATGAGTTATAAGAGTAGGATTTAAAAAAAAAAACAGTTCCAAACAATTTATGCTAAATGAAGATTAAAATGACAGATAATGTAATTTTGATACAATCTCCTTACTGAATAACTTATACTGCCTGATTGTGTAAATCTACATTCCATCAGCCGGAATGGAAGTACACTCTACATCAACATTTCTTTCCGTTTTCTTCAGTTTCTTATGTTCTTTTGCCCTAAAAATTGACTTTCTGATTGTTGGTAAAATGGCAACACAGTGGAAGAAGATGAG
Organism: Antennarius striatus; assembly: GCF_040054535.1. NCBI lineage: Eukaryota > Metazoa > Chordata > Actinopteri > Lophiiformes > Antennariidae > Antennarius > Antennarius striatus. The sequence goes on along the minus strand of NC_090778.1, from coordinate 27,479,233 downwards.
AGCAATGCAAATCATACAGCTGAAGAATAAAGACCATCGTGCTTCTTTCTGTCTTGAAATACACTTTTGTAACAGCATGCCCACTGATGCCTCCAGCTGTCCAAAAACCAACATCAGGTGACCACATCCATTATCGTCACTGGTCCAGCCATCCAATGCAATTTGAAGAGAAGTTTGGTTAACTCCAAAGAAAGTCAGGAGAACCCAACCAGGGAAAATTTGGCAGTCAAATATTGGCGTTGACCCTGAGCTCATGTACAAGACGTCTGTGACGTTATCTTTTGCGCAGTTGTTGATGACGACGGAACCGTTGTGGAAAGCCAGCATGTAAATGTCATTACCATCATCTCCAACAAGGTAATCACCACCAGTGGAGACTAAAATATCGTTGCCTTCAGAGCCTTTGAGAAGAGCACTCTCATATCCAGACACCAAGATGTCAGCATAGATGGTACCAATGACCGTCTCCACGTCCTTTAACACATCCCCCTCAGCGTCGGCATAGCAGCCTTGTCCAGTCAGCAGGTTAACATAAACCCCTTTACCCGTGACAGGATCTCCCCGATACACAACAGTGTCTCTGCCAGGACCTCCATCCACCAAGTCTTCCCCTGGTCCTGGAATAAAGACATCCTGACCAGAGTTTCCAATCATGGTGTCATTTCCTTCTTCACCGTAAAGAGTGTCGTCTCCCAAGTCACCAGCTAGAATGTCATTTCCATTCCCTCCGATCAGTGTGTCGTCTCCTTCACCTCCCTCCAGGGCATCATCCTTCCACCCTCCCATTACAACGTTGTCTTGAGCATTGCCTATTATGTTATTGGACTGGTGGGGACAGCCTTGGACTGTGTGGACCTTTGACAGGTTTTTATAAGCATTGAGGTCCAAATGACAGTCAACCATAGTTTGTTTCAGAGTCACTTTGAAAGCCTCAATATGAAATAAATGGTCACCTGAGTGAAAGGATATGAGTTTAAAATTCACCCCATCAGAGGTCAGAAATTCAAGATGCCAAGTTTCGTAACCATTAATGTAGTTGAGCAGAGTGATTTTTAAAAAGTCCCCTTTTGTTATGATAATCACATCCAGATCCAATGTTGATGAGTCAAGTGTGATTTGACTTCCGTCAAGGAAATCAATATCAACCATGACAGTATCAGTTTTGTGATCTTGTGCATAGTTGTCAATCATGATATTGTCTCCATATCCATGTTTAATTATGTACATGTCTTTCCCCTCACCTCCAAACATCAGTGCCCCTCCAGTGTAAGGATCAAGCACATTGTCATTGTTGTTCCCAATCATGAAATCGAAACCTGAGGAGCCGTACATTTCTTTTACTGAATCAGCGTCAGTTATGGATATCAATTTGCCATGAATGTTGTAGAAATTTACTTGCTTGTATAATTTTGTAGTATATATGATATTACTGTCATGTATATAGGTGATTGACACATGTCCTGAAAACAAAGAATTTTCTCGATGTTGTGAGTTAAATGGCTCAGGGTCTTGGTTTCTATAATCAATAGTTAAGGGTAACATTAAAGACGTGCCACAGCTGCTGATGTTGGGCATCAGGCCAGCTGTTATTCCATCACTGGTCTTAATGTGCAGGTGTTGATACGTCTTTGAAAAAAACCAGTTGTATAAAATAATTTCTTTTCTCCCCTTGATGAAAATGACAATGCTCTGTCCGTCACAACTGCATGTTATATGCTCATATTTTTCCTTCACGAAGAAAAAGTCCATCACGAGATCTGGTGACAGATTGTTGATGGTTTTCACTCCCTGGCCTGGAGTGATAACGTACCAGTCCTCTCCTCCTCTACCCTGGATATAATCTGCTCCTTTTCCTGGGGAAATAACATTGTGTTCTTTGTTCCCTCTGATGACATCATTGAAGTCTGACCCACGGACCTCCGACACGCTGCTTAAAGCCTCGTCCTTCTCAAGGTCCAATGCCAGAGCAGATGGGGAGCTGCTGTAGTCAATTCTGAGGCTTTTTATGCACTTGGAGAACGGGTCTCTCTGCTGACAGTCAGCCTTCTTCTCTGAGATTGCAAAAGTGATCAGATCCTTTGTGACAACAAGCAAGTGTTGATCTGCTGATGACCTGAACCACCTCACTAGGGTCACATGGATGGCTATGTTGTCATGGAAAGCATTCAGAACAAGGTCATCACCCACTACTCTGACTTTAAAAGAGTGGAGATTTGCTTCTATTATGGCCAGGTCTGTTGCGTTGTCACTTGAGTAATTTTTAATCAACACTGAAGACTGTTTTCTGCCTTTCACTATATATATATCTTCTCCGTCACCGCCAAACAAGAGATCTGGACCTCCTGCTCCGTCAATCAAATTCTTCTCTGCATTCCCAATGAGTGTGTCATTAAACCGAGACCCAAAGATATTTATCACTGTGTTTAACAGTGGCTGAGATGCATCCACAGTCTCACCTTGTGTTTTGAATCCTATGTTAATTCCTTTGGCCACCAGCTGGACAGAAGTAACCACAATAGGGGAAATCTCAAATAAGACCCCATCTCCTGACAGCATGGACATGTGACGATACGCTTCTCCTACAAACCATGATTGTATGATGACAGTATGACTGCCTTCATACATTAATACAAGATCTTGTCCAGATTTGGACACAGAAATGTGACTGTAGTTAACACTGAAGTGAAGTACATCTTGTGCTTTAGAATCATCGTAGTTGTTAATAATTGTTTTTCCTCCATTTGGAGGAATGATGTACGTGTCTTTTCCACCAGATCCTTGAACAGAACTTCTCTGTGGACCAAGGAAGAATGTGTCATCACCTGGTTCACCATGAAGTGTGTAGTAATAACTCAACATAACTTCAATCATGTGTTTGTCCTCTGCTTTTTGAATTGCAAAGAAACGGTTTGAATGACTGTTTCCTTTATATATCCCATATCTTGACTCTGATACAGCTTTATATCCTGAAACCACTGTCACAGAGCCGGCTGGTATGAACATTAATACTTTTTTCTGCAGTGTCTTGTACTCTAAGCCATGTGACTCTCCCACACCAAGAATAATGTCCTGGCTTCCTTGGGTGTCAATGTCCCAACACCGCTTTTTCATTTTCTCATCACTAGACACAAAGTAGTCCATGCAGAGCTCAGACTGACCATGTTCAGCAAGACAAAAGTTAACACCTCCTCCATTCCATGAGGCATCACCACCACTAAAGTCAATGGCATTGGTTCCGTCCTGTTGTTTAGTGACTCTGTAATACTTATGATAGTCTGCTATCTGTGCAACAAGTCTGTGTCCCTCTTCAATTTCTTGGTAATGCCAGTCATAAAAGAAACTTGCCACATTAATTAGAAAATGCAAAATCCCCTTCACAAATCCTCGAAGACCAGCCAACACTTTCTCCAGAATTCCAGCATCCTTTGGGAGGCTGTTTAGTTCGTTTTCTATGCTCATATAAATGTCATCAATTACCATCCTGATGACTGATAAAGCCAAGTTTATAGGTGCTATGATTGGTGTCAGTTCAGGCTGTTCCATTTCAAGAACATCCAATGCAACCATAGTAATGTCAATGGCAGCATCGACGTACCCCAGAGTGTCACCTCTCTTAAGATCTTCTTCCACATTGTATATCCCAAATCCAATCCCTGCAAGTGGTATGACTGTCAGGACACGTTTCAGTGCAGGACTTCTCATGACTCTTACTGCAGCTTTGGTCATTCTTGTCTCTGCAGACATAGCTTGTTTTGCAATGGCAGCTGTTGTCATAGCTGCTACTCCATGAGTTGTTTGCAGAGCTCCCATTACTCCATCTTTGATGTCACCCTGCTCAAAGGCACTAACAGTACCCTTCATACCCAACATGAGGCCCACCATACCAACAGCTTTCCCGGTGTTCTCAACATAGTAGTTGACTTGATGGGAGGAGACGGAACTGTGATGCTCCAAGTCCTTGACGGCTGTCTCAATGTGGTTTAACAGCTTTTCGTTATAATGTTGAATCTCAGTAGATAACTTAACCCGGCACTCAACAGGTTCAGCACCCTCTGACTCAAGGTGAAATATGAACTCTCCATTCTCCATTCTGAAACTACCTTCCTGGACAGTCATTCTGGCCAGTTGTTCACCATATTTCACCTTTATCTGATTTTCAATTTGAACAGCAAGCAAGGATTTTACTCTTGAGAAATGCGAATCAAGTTTGAAGGAATTCTCCAAGTTTGAGGCAGATGTAAGGTCTTGAGATGTGAGGCCGTCAGTGTATCCACCTAAAGGTCCAGAAGCTGGAGGTTCAGGAGGACGTTGTAGATGGTTTTTGAATGTTTCACAATCGTTCAAAATGTTTTGACGGTCATTGGTTTCACTTTTCACTATCTTGAAATTTTCTGCAATCTCCAGTAAATGAGACAGACTACCTTCTGAATTTCTATTGATCCAAGATTGGTACTGTTTGACTTCAAATTCTATGACATGTTTAAGATCATTAGTTAATTGCTCTGGAGTCTGAGGGTTATATCTATTACTTAATTTGCTTGAATCTTGATGTGTTGCAGTGCCACTAAATCCACGCCTGCTTGGATCAATCCAACTATTTCGTCTTGCCATTGGGTGTAGATCAAAAAAGAAATCCAGTTCTTCTTCAGTAACAGCATCACCTCTACTTTCAACTGTATCCAGGCCCATGAGAACTAGAGGGAATGTCCGAAAGTTTCTAGCAGATTCAGATATAACCGATGCTGTGAAGTACGTAGTGCACCAGGCCTCAGTGGTCAATGGTAGCGAAACTGTGTGCTCTCCAGTTAATACATCTTGCACATATTGAACATAATTCTTTTTTGATTGAACTTTATTATTTTGATCAATAATGTGTTGTTTTATTTTATGATAATGTTCGTTCCCTACTTGGCTCTTGATAACCTCCTTAATTTGTTCTCTTCGGCTGGCAATATTTTTGTCATTGTTGTTGAGTCTTTTTCCAACTGGATACACATACAGAGTTTGTGGATCAACAGCATAAATCCAGTCATTGACCATCAGGAATGTTTTCCCATCTTCTCCTGTCTTTGCATAGTGTCGGATGATACTTCTTACATCTTCTCCTGATTTAATCTCATAACACTTGGAAAGAATTTCCTGCATCCTGTTGTTATCAGAAATCCATCTGATATCTGTATCTCCTCTGAAGTGTTCTCCTAATATATAATCCTGGTCTATTTGCTGCAGGTTGTTCATGTCTACTTTTCTTGGAGATGGCAAGTCTCTGTGAAAGAATCCCCAAGACAGAGCTTCAAGTTCATTGAGAGCATTTTGGTCGTATTGCTCAAACACATTCTGGTCAATAAATCTCCTTGGCTCAGTTGGCCAACTGTCCCTGAAGACTTGAAAACGTTTGTGTATTTTCTTGTTAATATACAGAAGGTTTCTCTCATTGGTAAAAATGGCTTCTCCTCTATTTCCAGGCTCAGTTCTGACAATAACATTTCCATTCCTGTCGAGATTTGCCACCACTTTCACGCTATCATCTTTATGTCGCCATTCCGTTCCATCTGTGGAGATCCCTTGGGTTATTTTCTCTCCTGTATGCCTGACCTGGATGACAGCATCCCGGAGATGAAGCTCTGCTTTGATGCCGGCTTTCTCATGGAGCTCCTTCAACAAGGTTTCCACAAAGACTTTATCTGATCCGACCTCACAGGCCACCACACTTATTGTTTTGATTTCATTGCCAACCCTGAAGGTATCTTTAATTATTTCTGCTACTTCTTGTGCAGTGTACCCTGAAAGTTTCATTTCTCCTGAGCTCTGTCTTATACCATGTCCTACCAGCACGAGTCTGCTGTTTTCTGTCAGAGGAACAGAGTCACCCTTAATCAATTTTGGTTTTTGATTATCAAGAGTATAGACAGAGCTACTTCTTGGATGCTTGTCATAAAGATAAGTTGCAGCTGTTTTAACAGTAGCCTCATGCTCCATAATGAGGATCTGTTGGTGGTCATACTGTGTTGAGTGATCAACAGGTCTTTGAGGAATTTGGTAACCAGAAACTGAATCTGGTTCTGTCATGATCTGGTAAATCTGGTGGTTGTCCTGGTTTATCTCTAAAACTGCTTTCACTCCATGGAGCATAAAAATCCGAATGAAGCTGTACTGAAAATGTGAGCTTGTGTTTCCATCAATGGAGAAAACAGGTGCAGCTTTCAGTGATGGTTTCAACATCAGCTCTGCAAGAGATGATCCAGAAAGGCCTGAAACAGCTTGTCCATTTTCTGAAACACTTCCAAATATTTTGACTACGGTGTTGTCGTTTGCTTCTGGGAGACATGAGACATTGTTCAGGCAGTCTTTTCTGACAAGTAGTGAGTAATGTGGATCCAGGCTGTATTCCTGTTGCGCACGGTCGTGTGTCGACTTTTCATAATCAATTATGACGAGAAGTTTCTGGCTGTAGCTGTGGGAGATCTCTGAAGCAGTTATCAGCCAGTCTTGTATCTTCTGTTTATCAATTAGAGCCAAGAAGTTCTCAAACTCCTGCAAAATAATGTAGGATAAACAAATATTATCACAACAGGAGGCCAGGTTAATATTTGAGCATACCGTAATTGATCGTATGACTCCATCCTCCATCATCCAAAAAGTATACAGTAAATACGCAACAGGACAGGATGAGTTGGTAGGACGTTTGACAACACTCGATCAACACCTGTGACATTGATGATAATAACCAACATAACAAAGGCGATTAACAATTCTAAAAATAATTGGCGACAACAACACCCTGCAAAAAGAAACCACACATCTTGGACAAGAAATCAACAATAAACTGGATGCGCTTGGGGCAGAGGTTTCACCCTTTCAGACTTAGTGGAAGACACATGGCAGAGGCTAAGGGCCACTATGGGGGAGATGATTTTACCCAGAGAGTAAGCTTCAGAGGCTCCGGGGTGATGCTGCACAGAGAGATGCTCCCCAAGTGAAAGTGAGGAATAGCACTTAACTAGAAATCATTTCAGGCTGGTAAGAATACTACCACTATGAGACTGAAAACACAAGAACTGCTCTGGACTAATATGGTGTTTCATATAGGCGATATTGTCATTCAGACTCTGGGAGTGATGACTCCATTTTACACATCTTAAATTGGATGGAAGGATTAATTCTTATAATCGGCCTAGCCACCCAATGCTTAGGGCCCTGTCGTAGCAGTAGGATCGACCCACGAACCATGAATGGGGTCCCGATGAGGAGTTATCTCCTCCCTAGCAATGTTCTTTTTTTTGCTAGTTGTGTTTTTATTAGATTACTAAACTAATCTGAATTCAATACAATTGTATCAATCATGAGTGGCACTTAACAGTGGATATTGGGACTGTACCTTCATCTTCTTCTTTTCCTGTCGGCTTTTCCCTTCAGGGGTCGCCACAGCGAATCAGTTGCCTCCATCTAACCCTGTCTTCTGCATCCTCTTCTCTCACACCAACTACCTTCATGTCCTTTTTCGCTACATCCATAAACCTCCTTTTTGGTCCCACTCCAGGCCTCCTGCCTGGCAGTTCAAAACTCAGCATCCTTCTACCAACATATTCACTATCTCTCCTTTGGAAATGTCCAAACCATCTCAGTCTGGCCTCTCTGACTTTACCACCAAAACCTCTAACATGTGCTGTCCCTCTGATGTACTCATTCCTGATCCTATCCATCCTGGTCACTCCCAAAGAGAACCTCAGCATCTTCATCTCTGCTACCTCCAGCTCTGTCTCCTGTCTTTTCCTCAGTGACACTGTCTCTAGACCAAACAACATCGCTGGTCTCAAAACAGTTTTGTACACCTTTCCTTTCATTTTAGCTGAAACTCTTCTATCACACATCACACCTGACACTTTCCTCCACCCGTTCCATCCTGCCTGTACACGCTTCTTCACCTCTTTTCCACACTCTCCATTGCTTTGGACTGTTGACCCCAAGTACTTAAAATCCTCCACCTTCTTGATCTCTTCTCCCTGTAACCTCACTCTTCCACTTGGGTCCCTCTCATTCACACACATGTACTGTGTCTGTCACATGACTGGGGCCTGTCAAGCGGGACGGATGCATGCATTCGTCTGTGCGTCATTCTACACACACATCACTTTTCAAAATAAAACATCTTTCAGATTCCGAAATAAATGAAACGGAAATAATGTAAAAAAAAATTTTTCTCTGTGTGGCCCGGTACCAAATGACCCACAGACCAGTAACGGTTCGCGGCCCGGGGGTTGGGGACCAATGTTCTAAACGACCTGAACCTCAGAAGGGTTTCAATGTCTGTACCCCACATGTCATTTAGAAGTGAAAAATTCTCTTTGATGAACCTCATCAAACATTAAACAGAAGTCCAGTTGTTTCAGATTCAGCCCAGGAGGAATGGATTTGGCAATTTTTTATTCCAGTCAAAATGAGTTTTCGTCTGATCATGTTCTGTTCAACAGCCTACCTTTTCCTTTTGAATGACGCAGGCTGTGAAGGCCTCACAGTCCTGAAGATCATTCTGTAAACTCACTGGGTTTTGATCCATGTCCACCCTAAAGATGATTAGTGATAAGATTTAGAAAAATTACACAGATTCAGTAAAACCAGGAGACATTCCAACACTTTTTTTAAGGTTATGTCAAATTTTAAGGTTATGTGACTTTAGTCAAGATGCAAAATTGTACTGTGAACTGGTGTGGGAGGAAATTGAGTGAATGTGTTCCCGAAATATGACAACTATCCATTTGTGTGTTCATGTGTAATCACTTACTTTTTGGAGCATAGGTTAGAAACATCAAATTACATTTTAACAACATTTCTTATATACCCCTTGTAATCATAAGGTGCATTTTGTTGTTTTCTGACACACATGATTATTGCTCCAAAAAGCTGAGTAAATCATAAATATCTCCTTACCTTGCGCTGGATCTTTCAACTCTGTTCCTGTGGCTCAACGTGTCCCTAAAATTAAAAATAGTCCTCGTTATTTTTTTAATGCTCATTTATTTTGTCTGAATTTATAACAAGCACAAAAACAACCACATGCAGCCGTTGCTAGTGACTGCTGGCTGTGTTAAAAGTCTGTTTTGTTAATGATGAAATCAGTGGCCTTTTAACAATTATAATACATTGTAAATGTTGTATTTCTGTCAGGACTTTCTTAAAATAACCAGAGCCCAAGTTTGGGGGGGCACCTAGACTTATTGTTGCTGAATGGAATGCATAGTATAGGTATTTACATTTAAAGGAAATACCTTTGGTTTGAAGGGTTGTTAAGCTTTTGATGAAACATGTGTTCAGACAGTCCTCTGAGGCGATGCAGTGCAGCAACGTCAGGCCTGAGCTCCTCCCACTCCTCCTCCTTGACCTCTGTAGAACACATCTAAGATTTACTGGTTTTATTCAGATATAGGTGGTCTTCATGGTTGTGCTCAATAATGTTTGCAGGCAGTTTGACTCCTCTTCTGTTTCTCCACAGTGGGTCTTAAACTTTAATAAAAGTTCTGCTATTGATTTTACACAGTTTACACCTAAAAAAAAAAGAGTCAGTATTTAAATCTATTTTTGTAAGTATGGTAAATGACCTGCAGATGGCGCACCTTGTCAGCCAATAACAGACTACTGTGTATACTGTATAGATATTCCCAGGTGTAATGTTACCATGGTAGTCACATCATTACAGTTCATAGGACTGTTTCCTACAAGTTCACAGAGGTAGAATGAAGATGGAACTTGCAAAAACTTAAAACGTTTCTCACGAAATTGTTCGGTGAATCCAAGGAGGCTGATGAGGAGAATAAATCTGGATATCTTGCTGATCTTCATCTGGCCTGGCATCATGCTGCTAAAGATTAGAAACATGGAAATAACGGGACTGTTAACGGAAGAACATGTGAGAGAAAATGCCTTTATCTCTCTGGGATTGGTGGATGCCTGCTGCTGTCATGTTTTCATTAACTCCTCTGTGATAAAACATTGTCGACCTGAGGTTTGAATGTTGCCGGAATCCACAGACGCTCCCCTCCCACCTCCTTAATGTCTAAGATCTTCAGCGACCTCTAGGGCTCAGAGAATTGTGTTTTGTATGCTCATCCTCTGCCTTCTCTGGGGCGGCAACAGCTCAGTCCACTAAGTCTTGGGACTGGTGACCAGGAGTTACCGCGTCAAGACCCAGGTGTGCCAGAACTTGTGGAGTTCAAGCTGGCAGTTCTAGGTGTCCACTCACCCCCGAGCCCTGCCGCGGCGGCCTTAAGCACACTACTAATTTGGGGGCACACCAAGACGTCGCTGCCCATCACTCTGCCTCCAACTGTGTCTGCCTCCCACCCATGCTTACAGGTCCCTGGTGTGTGTGTGTGTGTGTGAGAGAGAGAGAGAGTAAGTGTTAAAAGATAAGAGGGACAATAAAGCACTTTTCTTCTTCATCTCCGACGTGAGTGGGTGATTCTTGCAGGAGGAGTAATAACTGATGAACAATAATTTAAAAAAGAGTTGATGTAATTGTTGTTGAACAACATTAACTGTAGAACATGATGTAAATATCACAGAGATGACTCACTAACAACAATTGTTCTGAAACGGAAGGAGCTGTCAAATCCTTTCAGGACTAATAGACTGAAAAATTCCTTAGTCTTTCACTGGGGGGGGGGGCGCAGAAAGACAAAGAACTGGAAGGAGCAGGAACTAGTCGCCACCACAGACTTGAAACAGACTGGATGTATTCTTTAACGTGTCATACATACTTCTTTTTCTGTCTGTCTGTTGGACAGATGCAGTCACATACTATAGGTCAATGATTCTCAAATAGTGGGACATGCCCTCCAAAGGGGGTTTAGGATTAGCATAGATAAATGAGAATCTACATTACATTAACATATAATGTGTTGCTGCTTTTGTTCTTCACAAACACAAACTGCTGTCAGACACACATAACTTTAAGTCAGTCCTTTATGGTGTGGTTAAAAGCAAGTGAAAGTTCAGGCAATAATTAGAAAGTGAAAGTGTAAGTTTTGTGAAGATAAAAATAATTAAATAATCATAATCTGGTAATAAACTGAAGTCAACTTTTAACAATTATTTCTGTCTTTATCTCAACTGTCAAAGCTCAGCTGTGAAACAACAGTAAGATAATTTCTAACAACAGCCATAAAGTTGAAAGACTTACTTTAAACAGCAGCCTTTTGACTCAGGATCAGAGGATAAACTCTTCAGTAGCTGTAGGATGGATTTCTGTCAAGCACCATAGTAAAAAGACTTCTTATTGTTGTTGTTTTTTGTCCAGATGAGCCCGCCTACCAAAGTTCCTGGTAATATCGAAACCCCATCAGCAAACAGTCCAACACCACTTTAACCTGTTAAGACCCAAGCTCTTTGAAAAACAGTAATTAAAAAAATTTTTTTTTTCAAAATTCTTCATTTCTTTTTGAATAGTGTGAGCAGGGTGAATTTTGATGTTTCATCATGAAACAGGAAGTTATCATAACTCCACTGTGCGCCACATGTAAGGTTGAGTTTGGGGTGAATGTTGATGTGTCCATCAATCTCAGCATGTTGGTCCTGCCATAGTCATTCACATGTCAAAAATCTGTTCATGCTGTAGGACGTCCTGCTGACGGCAGTGAATGCCACATTTTATACTTTAATACCTTCCTATTTGTCCGTTAACCTTAATGACCTATTGATTTTCCCAAACGAGGCACCGCTAACTACGCTAACCCTACCAGGCCTGTCACCATTTCAAATTCAGAAGAACGATTCTTTTTTTTGTGTGTGTGTGATTTGCCTGCATTGCAGTTGCATTTTTCATGCTTGGTGTCAAATTGATCTTATCAAACATCACAACAAGCTTGTTCAGTCTTGTAATTCAGAAGTTACAGACATGAAGTGATTGTTTCCCTCCTCGTGAGTACATGACTGTTTCCTTTACTATCGTCTGTCCAAAGAGAAGTTCTCAGATGGATCTGAGAGGACATGCTACTGTTGACCGCCCCTCATATGAAGTGATGTTTGTGATCGACATCCTAGTGGGTCAGGATCATTCTGGCAGAAGAGAAAGACTCCAGGGAACTGAAATAATGAGACTTGAGAAAAGAAGAGGTAGAGAAGACTAGAGATGCTCAGGACAATATTTTAACCCTTCTCTTAAATATAGAGAGGGTGGCTGCCTCCTGGACTGAAACTGGATGATGGTTATGGTTATGGTCACATGTAACCCCTGAACCCTGGGGTCAAAAAGTTGTAGTTGGGTCGTCAGGAACCACAAGTGCTTTAAGATACATTGGTGCCTGACATCATAGAACACAGCTGTATATATGTCAGGTGAGGTTTTTAAATTGTATGCTGGACTCAACAGAGATGATCTGGTACACTCGTTTTGATCAGAACACATGCAGCAGCAACACGGATTAGCTGACATTGACTTAAAATAGTGCATTTTTCATTTTTGAGCCATCATAGGAGTGAAACAAGACTGTCCTAGAACTGTGTTTCATGTTGGAGCCCATGGACTCCCTTGATCTACCAGGAGGGGCTGGAAGCTCGGCTCATGCCATCCATAGTAATCATATAATGTGTCTTTGAGGCCCAGCTTGATTACCTTTTCTGTCCTGAAGACATGCTTGACGTTTACTTAGTTTCACCTGGATTAAGTATAAGTGTGTATCATCTGCACAGCAATGAAAGTTTATGGAGTTAGACGATCAATGAAATCTGAAACGGGACAAGAATAAAATCTGAGATGTTGACCCTAAAACAAAATGGGAAACACCATTTGATCATCGAGGAACTTAATTCCCTGAGTTAAACCTTGGTGTTGCCTTCACTCCAGATCTAAACTGACAAATGTGTTGGTTGCTACGACCTAAATACATTTATATATGCTAAAAAGTATTGGGGTTAAATTGTTTTACAGGGTCACAAATTAAATATTTGTTTCAGGAACAAAAAGCCTCCGTACTGCTGTGTGTGTGAATGTGTGTGTGTGTGTGTGTGTGTGTGTGTGTGTGTGTGTGTGTGTGTGTGTGTGTGTGTGTGTGTGTGTGTGTGTGTGTGTGTGTGTGTGTGTGTGTTTATCTAAATATATCCATCTGTGTGACGTTCACAGCCAACACAAAGCACAAAGAAACAAAACGCAGGCTCAACTCGTATAATACACACTTCCACACTGAATTATATGCAGACATTCTGAAATTCTGAAGTGATGAAAAACAGGAAGGTTTTACTCTTTATACCAGAATCTCTTGTGTTAATGCTCAATAACTAAACTCTCAAAGTTCTCAGACAAGCTGATGAAAAATAAATAGTTTTAAACGCAACTAATTGAATCCTTTGGACCAAATTTATAAATCAGTTTAACGTATTTCACTCGTGTCATCGTTTTTTTTAAATATTCTCTCTTCTTTTCCGCTTTTATATTGAACTATTTCACTGTATGTTACTTGATTATACTGAGGGTAGAGTAAGAGCAGCATAGCAGCCTGCATGTCCTGCTGGCATGTTGGAATTATAACAGACTGTGTGTGTGTGTGTGTGTGTGTGTGTGTGTGTGTGTGTGTGTGTGTGTGTGTGTGTGTGTGTGTGTGTGTGTGTGTGTGTCTGCATCAAATCACGTCCCACGAGAGGTGAAATGTTACACACCCTCGTAAAATGTGTTCTAAAGTTCATGACATCATTGTAAGAGCACTTTCTGTTTCTACACGCCGCATGCCTTTGGCATCTATATATGTCTACAATGCCGCACACACACACACACTTTGAGATGTGTGACATCATTATAAACACAGATCACTTGTGTGGGTCAGTTTTCCTTCAAGGTGTTGAGGAAATGATCCCACAAACACATGAGGAAAAAACCTTGTGTGCGTTATCTTTATATACTCAGGTTGTGACTGCTGTGCATGTTCGACCCAATCAGATCACAGATGTTCGTTTTATCTCACTGTCTTTATTCATCCAAGAATGTTGGGAATTTTATTTTTTTCATTTTAATGAACACTGATAATATCTAGACGACGTCAGAGGGCAATAATCCTCAGCAGCCGGATCCCACATCATCACATATCAAAGACACAGTCGATGGACAAGTAACCGCTCTTTGTTTGGTTCTGCCCACCCACCAGTTTTCACAATGCTATTAGATTCTGTACCATTGGCTTCCTGACACAACAGGTTTAGTAGTCCGGACCCTAACCCACGTTTTGGTTCCAGTATCATCTGTTTAGAGGCCTGATTTCCCACAACAGCTTCCTGATTTGCTACCTTGTTTCCAATGTGCCCTGCATTTTTTTGTAACATTACAGTTTGTGGTTCCAACAGAGCATAATATTTAAGTTCAATAGTTGTTGCCAAGAATTTACTGGATTGTTAGTTGAGGTCACCAAACCAAGTACTGCTTGTACTAAACAGGCGAATCGCTGCAAAGGTTAACTCTTTTGTCTTTGCCTAATTTGCATTTATTTAATTACCTTTTTTGATTCCTGCAAACCAGTTTAACTCAGATCCCAGAGGTGGTGAAGCATTTGTCACAAATAAAGATATTTCTTGCGGAAACAAACTAAACTAACGATGTGTTTGTTGTTATTGAGAAAGTTTATCATGTTTGTAAAACACTTTAAAGGTGATTTTGAGGCAGAAACACTTCAGCTTGACGTACATTCACATCCGTTCAGCAGGAAGAATGATTTCAAGCAGAACTGCCTTCTTACTCGTCACTGTTCAGTGACTTCCTGTATTCAAACGCCTCATCAGAGTCTGATTCACTCTGACTTCTTTGACTTCTTCATTATCATCACTTGTCAGCAAAGGGATGACGTTAATGTTGTTGTTGACACCTTCAGTGAGTAGAAGAGCCTTCCATCTTCAGTCTGGTCAGCAAACCCTTTCACCATCACAAAGTTTTCCACGTCTCCACCTGCTATTGCTGGTTGTGCTTCAGATGCAGCTTCATCTGCTTCATCACAGATTACAGGCTCATCAGTGTTTAATGCAGCAGTTTCTATAAACACAGGTGTCAAAGCATCACCTTCCATGAATTTGGGGGCCCCTGTTAGCGCCACACATTTACTATGCCTCCCTAAATCCAATCCTCCTCCTCCTCCTTCTGCCAGCTTAAGGACAGATAAATGAGGGATATATTTAGTCATGATTCTTAGGTTTGTCTTTGACTAGGCTTGAGATTTAAACCATTCATAATATTGTCTTTCTTTCCCTTTAGAATAATCCACCAGCCAAGGACCACATGTCCATGAATGAACGAGGACAGGTGACTCCAGGTGAGACACACCTGACTTTCACATGGGATGAAGAATAAACTCATGTTAAAGCACACCTCTGAATTCATCTGCAGGCAGATTAATCCCTGTTAAACCAGCAGAAGGGAGTTGGACCATAGACACGAAGGGTCATTGAAGTTATTTCCTCTTCCTCTGTTGTGAAGCTCTGTTAGACATGATGTGAAACCCTTCAAAGTTCATCAAACTTTATTCATAAAAACACTCTGAAGGATGTTGTTGAAGGTTGAATCTGAAGCCGCTGGACTTCTATTTAGAGTCGGAAGATGTTTCATCCCAGAGGTGGGGAGGAGGATATATGAACTCTTCTGAGGCCGTTAACACATTGACAGTCTCTAAGGTCACACGTTTACAGATGAGTCAAATGTTGAGTCAACTGTCAGTTAGAACTGAGGAAGCCTCCTGGATGAAGGGTGCAATATCTTCAAACCTTAAATAGAAGTCCAGTTGCTTCATTCAACCTTCAGGGATTATCGTGACCTGATGAACGAGAATCTACAGCAGCTAGAAAGGACACACCTGGACCAGGACTCTCTCCAGAAGAGTCGTGTAAAAGATGACCAGATGATCTGAAGTTTCTGGACTTTCAGTCTATAAATACTTTGATTCACACCTCTGAGCTCCCTCCATCTGCTGTTTCTCTGTTATTCTTACTCCATCAGTCCTTCACGCTCTCTTTCCTGTTCTCAGTGCAGAGACTTGACTGGGCGGGGGAGAGATGGATGAGACAACACCAGAGCAAGGGAGGGAAAACAGGAGCTGACTTACGGCTGTTTGTCTGACTGCAGTTCACATGTCATCCAGCCAGGGAGGCTGACGGACGATCGGCTCGAGCTCCAAACAAAGGTTTGTGTTTCTCCTTTTCTCGGTAAATGTTTCTTTCACATGTTCATACTTGAGATATCTTTACCCTGTGGAGGTTTCTCACCTCCACCAGACAGTCAGAGGACGTGAAGTGATGTTTGTCTCTAAAATATTTAACAGACGTCGACAAATTTTACATTTTGTGTCGGGGTGGATCGCAGGAAAATCAATTGATTTGATTTTGAGGTAGATTCTGAACCTTTTTTTTTTTTACATTTTACATGTTGTGAATAATAATAATAATAATAATAATAATAATAATAATAATAATATAATGTTTGCTGTGAATAATAATAATGAGTTTGCTTTGAATCTCCACAAATTTTTCCCATTCTTTCTTGTTTTGTTATTGGTGGTGGGATGTAAACAGAAAGAAAGGCTGATGAGGATATTTTTTTTCTAGATGGCAACATTTATTTAAGCATTTATTTTAAGTAGTATATAAAGTCCCATTCCCCCTTTTTTTTTTTTACTTCTAATAATTTTAATAATCACTTCATAATTAGTTCCTCCTTCTTCGAACAGGAAATCAAAAAAGAAGTATATGTATTGCATTGGATGCTCAGCCTGATTTAGTTGGTGGTTGGTTCAGTGTGACAGCCCCACTGACAGTAGTAACAGGTCAGAGGTCAGCTGCTGGGACAGCGTTATCATCGTTGCCGTGTTGTTTCAGATGAACGCTGCTCTGATCCACGACAGGCTGCACATTAAGTCGTTCTGGGAGAAGAGGATCAGCAATCATAGTCAGCACGATGACACAGAGGAGCAGCGGATGGAGAAGAGCGCCCTCCAAAAGTAACACAACACGGGACACTGGTCATTGGTTCGATAGCACCGGAGCCGAACATCATATAGGACAGTTGATGTTTAGCCTCTGAAGTTTTCAGTCATTATGTGGTCACATTCAGGCTCTCCCATGCTAATATGAAGATTTCATCTTAAATTGGGTGTAAGTGATGTCAAATCAGTCTGGGAGTCCAGGTGTTTAAGAAAATTCACTGTTTTACTGTGAAGTCCCAGAAACATTTGGCGGGCCAAGAAACTTCAAAGTTCAAAGAAAGTACAAAATTACTCTGGAATGCCTACAAACGCTTCCCATGATATTTTGAAACATGTCATGGTTTGTTTGGAGCGCGGCGCCACCAGAGGCCCCAGAAGGAGACCACATGATAGACGGCCTCCTCTTGCAGCCTCCAGTCTACGGAGATGTTGAAACGTGTGTGAATGAATGTGGTCCCAGATGATGTAGACGTGACTGCTGGCAAATGTAAAACATATCTAAAAACAGATGGCTCATTAAGCGGCCTCTCGTCTGTCACCGAGAACATATCAGGACAAACGGACGCACTCCGCCCTCGCAGACTGTCTGGGTGTGAAAGGTCTCTGTAACGATGATCAGTAACGAGGATCAGAAGACTGTAACCTGAGCTCGCCACGCCCTGTCAACAGGAAAATTAACCGATCGTCGATACGCCACCGTTTGATAATCACCTCCGTCTGATCACCCTCATCTGTTTGTCATCAAGACGCGTCTCAGAGATGCTAACGGGTCACTGTTTCATTTTTTTGGAGGGTCTCGAGGCGGGACAACAAGCGACAAAATGGTATATTTATTTTTTGGTTCTATAAGAGAATTTAATTTCTAAATAACAAGCATTAAATACTCAGGATTTTCTGCCACAGGTGCAGAAAGACAGGAAGTCATAAAAGTAGCCTCTGTTGAGCTGAGAACATTCATTTCACAATGTAAAAAATTTAGTTAATCTTAAAATTCCACAAATTTCAGTAGACACCTCTTGAGAATGTGGGACTTCTGTGCATTAATTTTGGTGAATAGTTTTTGTTGTTAGTCCCAAATCCCACTCAGAATAAAGTGTAAATTCAACTTGTAACCATGGCAACAAGACAACACAGGCAGTTGGTGTGTAGAAAGTCTTCCTGCTCCCTGACCGAGGGTACACACTGACAACAGACACGTTGTCCTCCACTCCGTTATAACAAGCATGTGGTATCCTGCTACTAAACCTCCCATCTTAGCACCGACTATCCCTCCTCGCTTCTTTCTTCTCCTCCTCTATCCCTCTTATCCTTAAAGCACCTCTTCAGCCCATCTTCATAATCCTCCTGCTATCAGCTTCCCTGTACCCCTAATCCTGTGCTTATCAATACTGTGGATCCCATAATCCTCCAGCTATCTATTACCCTATCCTGCGCAACTATCTGCCCAGTCGTCTGTAACCCCGGCTTTAGTCCCGCTAATTGTGTCTCAGCCAGAGGCTGGAACGCCGCCCAGCTGAGAGCCGAGGTGATAATGACAGAGCGATGACTGATGGAGGCAGACAGACGGACGGACGGACGGATGGAGGGGCTGAAATTAGAAGATATTCTGTTCTAAGTAATAATATCTCAATTCTTTACAGGTCATCAATGCTAGGCTTCCATTTTAATTACAGGGGAGGGCTAAAAATACAGTTTGAGTGTGAGGGAATTAATCAGCAGCAGCTTTGATCAAATAGACGATTAAATTTAAACGTTTAACGTTGAAAATACAACAACAGAAAAAGAGTCATTCTGGGACAAAAGCTCCATTTGTTCTTTAAGTTAAAAATGTTCCACCGTCACAAAAGACAACGTCTGTGTTTCTCTGCAGACAGAAGAGTTTTGAATGAGTGGTAAAAAAACCAGATTGTAACTAGAACAAATGCAGTCACAAACTGCAACATCCTGCGACACCCCTGGATTCAAAATTTTACCCTGACCTGCTTGCATAGGTCAAAGCTAGTGCTCTGACCTATTGTCATTGATCAAAGCACTAGCTTCGATCTACGGTCTTACCCACACTGGCCTTCTCCCTCGTCTTTCTATCTTATCCAGTTCCTGAGTGTACAAAAGTTAAAATTTGACCTTGACCTGGTTTTCTCAAGGTCAAGGTCATCATCTCATTTTCATCCCCTTTGCCACTTGGGTAATGTGCTTTTTGTTTCATCTTTCTTTCTGCAACGGTTGTGAAGATATTTGGTGGACGTACAAACGAACACACAGACAATTATAATACATCACCGCTTTGAAGCAGGATGTAAAAAGCATTTTAATGTTGATCGATGCAGTGGTTCGGTCCATTGAGTGGTTCAGTGTTCGGTCTGTGCAGTGGTACGGTCCATTTGGTGGTCCTACCCATGCGGGTTGGTTCGGCCCAGGTCGTTTCTGCTGAAGCAACTTTTGGATCACCTTCAGTTTTTACTGTGCTGCTGAGTTCTGGGGGATCAGGTGACGGCTTGAGGCGTAATCACATCACATCAGCGTTTCACATCTTTGTTACACATTCATGTGTGTGTGTGTGTGTGTGTGTGTGTGTGTGTGTGTGTGTGTACGGAAGACTTTATGACTCTGGTTATTAAACACCAGCCAGTCCTGAATGCCATCTCTAAGCTGGGTCATAGGTGCAGACTACTGGTTTTCATATTGGCATGCTGACTCTTTGGGGGGGAGGGAGTGTTTAGGGACCACTTACAAAATATTGATTTGTCTGTGCTATAATTGGTAGCCGTCATACATGGAGAGGCTGTGACCTCCACCCCCAGGGGTGGAGGGGGGCTACTGTAGACAGGGGCTACTGTAGACCCAGGGGTCTATAGTAAGACGAAGGTTCGTCAGTCTTAATGGAGACGTAAAGAAATTATTACATGTTTGTGCTTAAAGACAGAACACAAACATGACAGGAAGATAAATAAATACAGACTGTAAATGCACGTATGTGCACATCTGACCAGAAGTATGTGTGTTTGTGTGTGTGTGTGTAACCTAACCCTCACAGTCAGCTGTCCTCGCTGTCTCGTCGCCACCCTCCTGTCGAGTGTTCTGGATTATTCCATTTGTTCTTTCAGCTGCTGATAATCCCTCTGACCTCAGCAGAGGCAGACATGAAGTCAGACGAACAGGTAAACGGGCCGCAAAGACGACGCGGATGTGGGGGAACCTTCGACTGACATCGATTAGCGTCTAACCCCCCCCCACCCGTTTTTACACCATACCCAAAATGAAAATGTCGTAAAATCTGTGCTGGTTCTAGTTTACTGCTCTGTTCTGATTGGTTCATTCTTGTTCAATAAAGGTAAATAAGTGCTTTTTCATCACAGACTTTGTACACACTACATTTAGTGTTGTATATCAGTGTCATCGTTATTATTTGCATAGGAAAATATTTTCTGAAAAGATGTCAGAACTTTATGATCGTTTGGAAATTGTGAAATTAATATTTCATTTTTCTGATGTTTTAAGAATGAAAAGTTTAAGCTATTAATGAAGGAAACATTTTGAAGAAACTGTCGTGTTTGTGTTTCAGGTTGAGGGGGGAGTGGATCGTCCGTCTGGAGGAACGAAACAAACACCTGAAGAGCCTCAACGACACCTTCGTGAAGAAGAGCAAGACAGACGAGTCAGCCGACCAGCAATAAAATGACTTCCGGCAAATGTGATCCTCAGTCAGCGTCACGCTGTGCGAGATTTCAGCATTTATTCTCTTTTGTCTGCGCATAACTGTGAATATTTATGACAAACACATGTTAGTTGCTGTAACATTTCCTCACTGGAGACTTGTGGAATGTAAGCCTACAACAGAAGGTAAAACGTGTTGATGATGAGCAGCTGATAGGCTGCAGGTGATGACATCGTTCATGAAGAAAATAGTGATGACCTCACTAGCAGCAAACATGCATGTTTGTCTCTGCCGTCTGTGACATTTATGCACAATGCACAGCAGCTTTGCTAATGATTTGTCAACAAGATTTTTAATTTAAAGCCAAATATTTCCTATAAAAGTAAACATAAATATTTTATTGCTCCCATTTAAATAAGTCTTATTGATAAATTAACATCAGATACATCCTTTCAGAATAAAAACTCTGTTCCTAAAGCCAACAGTCAGTGCTGTTTTCAAAATAAGAGTCCTGTCAAGGTGACAACAATGATGTCAGCAGTCAGTACAGGGACATCATTGGTCAGTACAGGCTGTGGATTGGTAGGATGGACGTGTTCTTGATCTTTTCCAGCAGTTTCTCTCTCAAAGTCAGTTTCTGGATTTCGTGCCAGACGTAGCGTGGGTTTTCCACCGGTGGAGGTTGACGCACCTCCACACACTCCACCTTCTCCCCGTCCTCGTCCCGTTGGACGTGATCGGGCACCAGAGTCACCAGCGTGTTGAAGCACACGCCGTCCGTCTTACCATGCTGTCGGCCATTGTGCTGCAGGCTGAAGACGCCCAGCGTATTGACGTATTGGTCATAGTACACCGAGGGCATGGCTTCCTGCACCACCATGTTGGCCGCCCAGGTCACTGCGTGGGTCTTCACTGCTGCCGCTGTGGGGAGGTGCAGCTGCGGAGCTGCGGAGCAGAAAGAGGCTGAGGTAGGCTGATTTTACCTGGACAAGAAAAACCTCTCATTTCCAACAGCATGAACAGTTTACCTTTGACAAGCAGGACCCACATCTGCTGATCAGCGTTGGTGAAGACCAGGGCGAGTCTCTGCACCACATGACGACAGCTCAGGTCCAAAGGTAATGTGACGGGATGCCAGGGATCCTGACGGTACCTGAAGGCAGCACAGCAGTCAGTGTTGGACTCCAGTTTCATCCTGTCAGTCTGAACTTTATCAAAACTAAACGCTGGTGTTAATCTGAGCACAGACTGGATGCAGAGTCTGCAGTCATACTTGAGGCCGCAGTCGATGAGACGGAGGATGTCTCGTCCTCTCAGCGGGAGGGAGGACTGCCTGTCCCACCAGGACGCCTGCAGAGACTCCTGATCTGCTGCTGACGGAGTCTTTATACTCCCACCTGACAGAAAGTAAATCCACAAGAAGAAAACCTGATTGGACGAGGGCTTCAGCAATAACTTATCACTACCAACCAATAGCCTTATTTTTAAAAAGTTTAAAATCTGAGGGTGACAGATGAAGTGGACTATTTGAATGAAATAGAAGGTAAATATAGAATAAATGTCAATGTAATTTGTGCTGTTCACCAAATCTCAGATGGGGCTGAAGGATGACCTCAACATTTGAAGCTTAATGGAAAAATAATCCACCAATCAACACACCCACATGACGGTAGGTCCTCAGTATACTGTTAGTCATTATGAATCACATGACCTGCTGAACAAAAAGGAATGTGTCCAGATTACAGCTACATTTAAAACACCAAGCTGACTGTGACCTCTGACCTGTGACTTTGGCCAAGAAGATGAAGCGAACCCACTGTGGTCCCTGTTCCTGGATCAACAGCAAGGTGATTGGCTCACAGTCAAACCCCGCCTCCTCCTTCACCTGCAGACAGTTCCTGTTAACTCACATCTGAGGAGTTGAAATTCCACTGCTTTCACTGGGCAGTAGGCCTCTGGATGGTGTCTCACCTCTCTCTTCAGTGCCTCCTCCAGGGTCTCCCCCACCTCCACCCGCCCTGCAGGCAGGTACCACTGCTTGTAACAGTCTTGTTTGGCCTCCTGCACCATCAGCACCTCGTCCTGATGAAGCACACGCAGCGCACGTCAAACACAGGAACCGGGAATGACGAACACAACATGAGACTAACACCTGACCGGGGGTGGGGGCTCAGGACAGGTAACCTTATCGTTAAAGATGACGCCACAGACGATATAGGTGACGGTTCTCCTCAGAGTCGCTGGTTTACTCTGCTCCAGGCCTACGTCACATGTCATGACCTCTGACCCCTGACCGCTCAGCAGCATCTCCACTTGCTCCTCCACCTGTCGCCACTGCTCCGTCTCCTTCACCTCCATGTCTACCAAGATGAAAATGTATTCCCCGGCATCACGGACTTGAGCACATATGAGAGTCCAGTGTTACATAAAGCTTCTCCATTTTTTAAATTTCTATCAATTTCAACCTTCCTGCCATAATGCATGTAGAAGAGAAAACAGAAAAGGACCCCATCAGACGAGGGTTTCTGGAGCTTAATTGTCATAAATAGTGTAAACAGACGTGCGTCTGAATTACACTAATATACATTAATAGTAATTCAGCTGGGTTTTTGACTTTTCAAACCAATGTTTATGTGCTTCAATCTGATGAAAAGAAAGCCGGTTGTCAAAACCGGAAGTCAGGTTAATTCAACGGATTAGAAATTAAATTTAGCAGCTCCCTCACAGGACACAAGCTAATGTTAGATAAAATTATAATAACGTCTCGTTGTTCTTTTATTAACCCTTCCAAAGTTTAATAATATCTAAAACACTATAAGAGTAATAAAGGATGTGACCTTTCTTTAATAAAATCGGGTTTAACCACCCATCCTGTGTCCCGGTGACTGCTTCTGATCAGTTTTGACGTCTGAACGGGGAACAACCCAAACAGGAAGTGAATGTTGTCTTCCGGTATATAGTTTTTCAAAGGAAAATTATTATTTGTCTTTATTTAGCATTACAAGTATAAATTTCAAAAACACTTCCACTAGTTACACATATATGTGGTTATAACAAAAAATAGAGTGTTTCTGGAAAATTATATATATTTTATATCCTTTTAAAAATGTCGCTTTACTTCATAAGTATTTTAATGTGAAATGTAAGAGGAAGTTAGTCACTTAGTGTTGGTGTTGTAACGTGTAGTAAGGTCACACAGAGGCAGCAGCACTCACCAGCTAGTAAATACAGCCTGAAGATTTGAGTCGGTATGTATGATTAATTAACTGATTGATTCGTTAATTGGCAGAAATATTTTAACCAGTGGAGACAGTTAAAAGTAGTTTATTTTGCGGCAACAGCCAGGTATCCTCTACTCTCCTAATTTACTAAATGTTAGGTGCATTTTCTTGTTTTTAGCTTGTTGGCTAACAGGGTCTGAAAAGATTCACTATGTTTTGCTTGCGTTAGCGTAATACACGCACTAACATTCAAGTTATTATTTTATTTGTGCTAATGGAAACCCTCCACTGATATTAAACATAACAAACGTGAAATAATCTTATTCTTCTTCTGCTAGTTAGATTGTTTGGCAGTCATGTAATCTGAGTGGTTGGTCATCATCTTAAATGATTTCTGTTTTTTCCTCCATCAGTCAAACCTCAGATCATCATCAGTTGAAGACATCCATCACCTCAAGAATGAGGTGCAGTTTTTTGTTGGTTGCAGCCTGATATCTTCAAAGGAACTTGTTGTGTTTTACAGATTTTGTCTGAAAATCCAGTTTTGCACTACTGACAAATTGAAAGTTCGGCCTCACCTTCAGAGTCACATCTTTGTCCTCAGACTGACATGAGGAAGGATCAGAAGAGTTTGTTTGACTTTGTCTGATGGCACGGCACAGTAAACTGCAGAAGCAGGTCCTTGCTTTGTACCGCCAGTTCCTTCGGGCTGGACAAGACAAACCAGGCTTCATCCCCCGAATCCGTGATGAGTTCAGAGCCAACGCTCGTATCAAGAAAACGGAGGTGATGTACATCGAGTATCTGTACCGACGAGGACAGAGACAGCTGGAGCAGCTGAAGGACGTCAACACCAAACAGCTGGGCTCTTTCTCCAAACCTGCAGAGAAGAGCTGACCTCTGACCTGATTCACCTGTCACAGACTCAGTCACTACCAAAAATACCAACCTGAGGTTCCAGTAGGGGGAAATAAGAGCTCGGTGTGGAGAAAAAATGTAATAAATAAGTTGATGAATACATTTTTGGATTTAATAAACAACTGCAAACTAAATTGCTTAAACTGCTAAGATGTCAACGTTTGTTATGTGTATGTGTATCAGTATACAGTATATTCCGCACTATAAGGCGCACCTAAAAGCCTTTGATATTCTCAAAAACCAACAGTGCACCTTATAATCCAGTGCGCCTTATATGTGAAAACCGTTTTAAAATAGGCCATTCATTAAAGGTGTGCCTTATAATAAGATACGCCTTATAATCAGTGTGCCTTATATATGAAAAAAGTTTTAAAATAGGCCATTCATTGAAGGTGTGCCTTATAGTGCGGAAAATATTGTAATCAATCTATTTTTACCCTATAACCATCAGTATTAGCTACAGTATTAACAGATGGACTATGAAGCTAAATTTTCCCTTAAAATTCAACATTTACCTGTAGAAACCAAGTGTAACAATGGGAAATATAGATATGAGGAAATAGAGGAAAGAAAACTTCACTTTTTAAGTCATAAACCAACAAAATATTTATTGTTTCTTGAATAATAATAACAACAATAAGAGATGATATATGGAGCTGCAAATGTCAGAAAATAATGAGAAATCCGAAGTATATAAATTTTTTGAGACGAAATGTTAAGACCAGCAATCTGAAAACCAGAAGCTCAGTTTACTGAGCGGATGTTTTGAGATGATGGATTTCCTTGAGACTTTGTACTGGTTATATAATATCCTCTATAAATGTCGTGTAAGTAAATGGAATCAGACAATTCAATGAAGGAGTTGCCTGGTGGTGATTGACCTCAGAGATGTCGGTTGGCCAGTGTTCCATTTTACAACTGTAATTTTGTGGTACGACAATTATTTTATATTATTTTAAAACATATTTTAAAGTATTGTAAACAAGTTCTTTTAATATTGAAGCTTAATTAATTGACATTTTTGCGGAAATGACATTAATACTATTAATCAAATGATTCTACATATTTGTGACCACTGGGCGGCAGCACAGAACTGAATAGGATTGGTAGCCACAGATTGAGAGAAAACACCAACGAAGAAGAATATATGTAAACAGGAAGTGCGACGTCTCGATCATCCCTATCTTGGTCTTCGTCGTACCGTTAAATCTGTGAAAATAGCAAATTTAGCTCCAAGTTTTGGTTGCGGATGAGCGTGTAAGAGTTTGTATTCAACGTAATTGTTTTTAATTTTGTTCTTTTGGGTTTTTAAAAAAAAATCATGTCGAGTTCGTTGAACTCAGGAGGAGAAATGACCAACGCACAGTTGTTCCAGCAGGTGAGAAAGAAATGTGCTTCATTAACCGCTCAGGTTATGGTCTTTCACGTGTAATGTTTATTAAACCTTTATTTTTAAGTCTTTCTCTTTGTTTATTCATATTTCAATTCGAAGTTTAATAAATCAAGTCATTAACGTACATTTAAGCAGGATATAGACGCAAATAGTCTATATAAATTCTAATTTAATCTGGCGCTTTTAAAAAGTGGAGGCATTTTAAAAGCTATGATTGTGTGTTTTGATTCATAGGATTAAGTGTCAGTCGGAGTGGATTTATAAGGTTCAAAATCATTTTTGTTCAATTTGATCGTGTCCACAGTGAAATATTTGAATCAAATCTGGCATTACTTTCTATTTGTTCACTCAAGTAGAAGAACCAAAGTTGCAACCAGATCCAAATTCAATGTATAAAACTGCGAACATCAATTGCTGTTATTACTGAAAGAGCAGGTTTTCAGAGGTTAACAAGGGAAATGGTAAACATATTGAGATCTGTCCAAAGATTTGGCAGCAGTTCCTGAAGAAAAAGTCACAGGACAGAGGGGTGCTGGGTGCTGCGTCCACGGGTCCGTCTGTGGCTGATGTTCATCGTAATGATCGTCATTCTCTTCCCTTGCAGGTGGCGTTGCTGCGCTGGCTGGTTTCTCAGAGTGAGGAGGACAGAACAAGTTTGACAGCGGTCACAGCCGTCCAGGTGGGCAGAGAGCTGCTGAACCGGATCACCGGCCAGGACAAGGTGGATGCTTACAAGGTAAATGATTTCTACACTGTGTTGTGCTTTTAGTACCAGATCTAAGTACTTCTTCTAGAACTGTGTAAACATATGGAAATGAAACAATCCCCTTTCTCCGTATTGTAGTTTATTTTGGATGGTTTTGTTTTTGTCTGTAGAGAGAATGCATCCTGGGCATCTCACAGTTTCTCCGGGAGAACCCACGCGCCTCTCAGACTGTCATCAACGCAGAAGTGGAGAAAAGGGTTCTGATTTTTGCCGCTCGAGTCAAGGCCCTGGAGATGTCTCCAATACTCTGAGCTAACAGCTTCATGTTTTAAATTTGTCAAGGATGTGAAAACGTCATGTTATATCTTTTATATCCGACAGTGTGAGCTAAAATTTAAACATTTCCTTTGACAGCATGCAATATGAATGTGTAATTTTCTAATATTTTATTTTGTTTTTTGTGGTATGTGTAAAAACCGAACCCAGATGTTGTGTGTGTTTCTGCTTTTTTTCTATGTGTTTGTGCCTTAAATCTGTCATCATAATAAAAGGTCGGACACACAGCCTGACTCTACTGATCTTTATGGTGAGATTCTTTGACCTTAAGTTAGTTGTTGCTTTGGTGATTTCACATCACTAAGCATTAAAATTAGTTTTGTTCCATCCATTTATCAATTTTCTTGAAAACAAGTCAACCAAAATCATCTTGTCTTCAGTTGCTTTTCCGTTTTGCGGGTCACAGGTGTTGATGGAGCCCATCCTGGCTTGGAGACAAGAAGCAGGGTACATCTCGGATGTGTTGCCAGTACATGATGGGGAAAATGTGGAACAGGTCACAAATGTGCATGCCATGCCATGCTAATCTTCTCTGTATTGTTCAATTTTTAGTATATCACTCAAGTAATACTACTGTAGTCAGTTTTTGTACAATATCAAAGCATGGTTTAAACAGTAATGTATCTCTTATCATTTAATAACCTTTCATTTTCTTGGTAATACCAGTCAAGGGATAGCTTTGTTAAATGGTGACGATCTTGAGGGTTTTATGCTTTTTTAATTTAAAATGACAAAACTCCATCTTAGTGGAAAACCCGTCTCTTGTTTCTCACAGTTGGCCTAAGACTGTTATTTTACCAATACCTGCAGTTAACATAGTAAACCTGTTGAGATGTGGCAAATATGTCATCTGTGCTTCTGGGTTGATAAGAAAATGTTGAGGTTATTTTTTTAGCACACACTGATGGAAGATTTCATCCATCTTCATTTATATGTATATTTAATGGTGTTGCTCTCATTTACACACGTTACACAGGAAATATTGCAAATCTGACTCTAGTCGTGTCAACGTTTTAATAACAGATAATTGGAAATAACTAATATTCTGTTCTTATAGATACAGTACATACATAAAGTATATTTTACTACTCACTTGAATTTTTACCACAACGTAAATCGCGTATTTATTGATTGCACCATAAAGATGCAATACAATCTAATTTTACAAATTTTGTCTAATTCTTAGGTTAATAAAACGAAGGTCACTTATATTTATTTTATTTTAAATGTTACTGTGTCTGTAACTAAAGAAAACTACTGGGGAAAACCCATTGATAATCATGTGAAATAAATTTTACGTTGATCTACGGAAATTCACACAACGAACCCCTCTTTCTTCAACGCCATTGGCTGTGCTTTTACAAAATCCCGCCCTGCTGCAGTAACCTGTTTATGATTGGACTTATCCAATCGTGACGTCACATCAGCGGCCTCTGTGATAGGTTGGAGAAATGGCGGGGGGGAAATGTGTGGGTTCAAACAACTGTACACCTTCCTTGTTAGTGAACACACAGCAGCTACTGGTGTGTGTCTGCCTCTCACCGGGTTGGGGTCTGTTCTCTTTACTGGTGTTAAAATGGAGCACAACGGCGAAGTAGCGGAAGTTACCGAGAGGCTGGAAAAGTAAGTGAAGTCAACGTTAAAGATGCGATTTAGATAAGTTAGCATCGATGCTAACGTCCACTAAAAGCCATACTTCCTGCGCCCGGATCGGGTTGTAATGATGATTGGGATCACTTTATAATAAAAAGAAGATACCGACATTTAAAACACAAAATTCCAAACATGATCAAATCAACTTTGATTTGTCTGATTCTAATTTCAGTCACACTGAAGTTAAAAACAAAGCAGTGCCCCCTGGTGGTGATTTGGAGCTAATACAACGTTTATAATCATTCTTAATCTGTTTCTCGTTTAGTTATCAGACTGGGGGAGGACAAAGGTTCATGGTTTTAATCCTAGTTTGTAAAAGAAAACAGCGTGCTCAATCTTACCGTGTTTCATGACAACTCACAGAAGAGTTTTTGTTTCAGTGTGTTGGTGCATCTTGTGTGTTGAGTGACTGCAGTTGTGGGACAGATGGATCTCACCCTGACCCTGTCTTTGCAGGTCGTTGTCCATGGATACAGAGGACGAGATGGCATCGTACCACAGGTAATCATAAGAAAGAAATCCACTCAATGATAAATACAAGTCACATTCTTTAACATAGCATTATGAGATGTCTTACGATATTTTCCATGGTTTCCAGACAACTTTCCGGAGGGGTGGGGTTGGTTACCAGCTTCACAGATTCCCCACAGTTTAAAATTGATCATTCAGTAAATGTTTTCATTGAAAAAATCAAGGACTACATAAAATAGTCCGTGAGGACGGATATCCAGTTTGTAAGAATCATGGCCGCTAAAGGAGGAAACATGTTCAGCTACATGACATCATTGGAATCTGAGCTGCCGTGGCAACACTTTTATCTCTGTCTGATGTCTAGTTAATAACTATCAAATCTTTTTATTTCTTGCAGACACATTCAAGATGCTAAAGATGCTGCCAGACAAGGGGACTTGCAGAAAGCGTTGAAGATCTTCAAGTTGGCGCACAACATCCACCCGAGTCAAAAACTTGAAAGCAGGATTAAAAAAATCGAAGAACTTCTTTCTCAGGATGACTCAGAGGAGGACAGTGACGACTTTGTTGATGTGAACGGCAGTGGTTTGATGCTCTTCAGAGATTTATACGACAAGCTTTATGACTACCAGAGAAATGGAGTGGCCTTCTTATACAGTCTCTACAGAGATGGTCTTAAAGGGGGCATCTTGGCGGATGACATGGGCCTCGGCAAAACCATCCAAGTGATTTCATTCCTGTCTGGTATGTACGATAATGAGCTGGTTAAACACACACTCCTCATCATGCCAACATCACTCATCACAAACTGGACTAAGGAGTTTTCCAAATGGACTCCTGGCATGAGGGTCAAGGAGTTTCACGGAACCAGTAAAGGCGAGAGGACCAGGAATCTGGAGAAAGTTCAGCGTAGAGGTGGCGTAGTCATCACCACGTACACTATGCTTCTGAATAACTGGCAGCAGTTGTCATCGTTCCAAGGCAGAGAGTTCACGTGGGACTATATGATCCTGGATGAGGCACACAAGATAAAATCCACCTCAACCAAAACTGCCAAAAGTGCCTATGCCATACCTTCAAAAAACCGAGTGCTCCTCACGGGTACCCCGGTCCAGAACAACCTGAGAGAAATGTGGGCCCTCTTTGACTTTGCTTGCCAAGGGACTCTCCTTGGCACAGCCAAAACGTTCAAGTCGGAGTATGAGAACCCCATTACCCGTGCTAGGGAGAAGGATGCCACTCCAGGGGAAAGAGTTCTGGGGTCACGGATGTCTGAGAACCTCATGGCTACGATAAAACCCCACTTCCTCCGCAGGACAAAATCAGAAGTGCAGAAAAACAAAACGTACAACACGCATCCGCGCAAAGAGGAAGATTCGGACCACAACAACGGCCAAATTCCTAATCGTCCAAACGAGTCCGGTGCAGTCATGCCCACGCTGACGAGAAAAAACGACCTGATTGTCTGGACTTACCTGAGCTCCGTTCAAGAAGACATATACAGGCAGTTTCTTTCACTAGATCACATCCAGGAGCTGCTCATGACCACCAGATCGCCGCTGGCTCAGTTAAACATTCTGAAAAAGCTCTGCGACCACCCGAGACTGCTGTCTCCTGCAGCCATAGCCAAGTTAGGATTAGAAGAAACGTCAGCTGAAAGTCAGCAGAGTGACGACTTAGAGGCGGATGCAGGTCACAGCATCGCTAATGTTCCTGACGAATCCTTAATATCAGAGTCTGGGAAACTAGTCTTTCTCTTTGCGCTCCTGGAAAGGCTCAGACAGGAAGGCCATCGGACGCTAATCTTTGCTCATTACAGGAAAGTGCTTGACATAATTGAACGCATCTTGGGCAACAGAGGATTCAAGGTCATGCGACTGGACGGGACGATAACGCAGGTTGCAGAGAGAGAGAGGCGGATCTCGTTGTTCCAGACGGATGACCGTTACTCTGTCTTCCTACTTACCACCCAGGTTGGAGGAGTTGGCATCACATTGACAGCAGCGAACAGGGTTGTGATTTACGATCCGAGCTGGAACCCAGCGACGGACGCCCAGGCTGTTGACAGGGCGTACCGCATTGGCCAGACTGAAAACGTTGTCATCTACAGGCTGATCACCTGTGGCACAGTGGAGGAGAAGATCTACAGACGGCAGGTCTTCAAGGACTCTCTCATCAGACAGAATACCGGAGATAAAAAGAATCCTTTCCGCTACTTCAGCAAACAGGAGCTGAAGGAACTCTTCACTCTGGAGGACGCGCGGTCCTCGTCCACTCAGATGCAGCTCCAGGCGATGCACTCCAGAAGCAGAAGAACAGACCCTGAACTGGACAAGCACATCGCCCACCTCCACGGTATGGAAATATTTGGAATCTCCGACCACGACCTCATGTTTTCCCTCGACGTCAACCACGACGAGGCACCAGAGGACCAGCAGGAGCAGCACTACATTGAAGGGAGAGTCCAGAAGGCCCAGGAGCTGATGAAGGCCGAGTCCGAGCTACAGATGCAGTTGGCGGAGAGCATGGCATCGAGCACAGAACCAGCTTGGCTCAGACAGCCAACGGAGAACAGACGGCGATCTCACGAGAAAAAAGTAAGAGATCCAGACCCTTCAAATGCACGGCATGATGAGGACTTCAGCAGGTCACCAGCTGTGGTGGACTTGGTCGCATCTGATTCTGGAAAAGAGAGCAGCCAACAGGATCTTAGTGACCAAGTTATTGATCTAACTGCAGATGACTGTATGACAGACCAACAACCTCCTGTAGACGTGAACCAGGACACGGACGACTTCAAGCACCAGTCTGTCAAGCAGGAGGGCGGCTACTCGGGGGCGACGGTCGAGTCCCCACAGGAGATGCTTCAGGATTCTTTAGCCATGTTGAAATTCACTGCTGAGGCTGTAGATAACAGCATCCAGTCCTACATTACAGCGAATGATGAAGACGAGCTACAGCTAAATGGTAAAACACAGGACCCCAGCATAGACTCGGAACATCCCGATGCCCCAGCTTTGAAAAACAAAAGTCTTTCTGTCCTACAAGCATCCAGTTCCAGTTTCAAGGCCGACACGCCGTCCAGAATGAGTGCAGGGTTTGAATCCCTAGAAGGCAACTTCAACTTACAGCTGGAGGACAGTGACATGTTCTCAGAGAACGACGTCCTGGATCATCAGGGGACCGAGGCAGAAGAGAGGAAGTTTCTTTCACAACTGCAGATGGAGGGGACGTTTGACGTCAATAAGTCCCTCTCTGAGAGGCAGCTGAAAGAATCTGAGAAGGACACAAGCATCAACGACGTCCATACGCCCGAAATAGATGACTCGGTGAATGATTCCATTCTGACCACCAAAAAGAAAAGAACAGCAGTGATTTATGATAGTGACGAAGATGATGATGAGAGGCCGGATTCAAGGAGGGGTCAACTTGAGAACTCCTTCCTGGTTCTCGGAGCATCCACGCCTAAATCATTTCCGTCTGACTCCACCCCCATCCAGTCAAGAAAGACCATTGGAGGAAACAGCTCTGTGGCATCACGCCGCTCCTTCATCCAGTCCATCATCAATGACATGGAGAACAACCACCATGATGATGAGGGTGAGGATGAAGATGTTTCAGCATCATATTCTGATGAGGCTGACGAGGAGGACATTATCGATGCAACGTCTGATGAGCTGCAGGTGGAAGAGACCGTTGGAGAAACGCTAAACACAGAAGGGGAGGAAGACGAGGAGGGGGAGGAAGAACAAGAGTATGAGGAGAATTCAGAGTCAGCAGATGACATAATGAGCAGCAATCTGGAAGAATCGACCAGCGACCCCGAGCTAGCCTCCTCTGAGAGAATGGATCAGTGCACGGTTGACGTAGAAGTGAACACCGTAGAGGACAGCATCCAGCCTGAGAGCTACGACTCTCTGGTCGGCAAAGGGAGGGATTTGTACAGCAAAGGGAAACTGGAAGACGCCCTGAGCTACTTCCTGAGAGCGATTGACATCAAACCCGGAGATCCAGAAATTCAGCTCATGACCATCCAACTGTACCGCAAGCTGAGTCAAAGAAGTTAACAGCAGAAGAAAACCGCAGCCGGACAAGTCCCAAAGCCACGCCAGACCCAACAGTCCCTCCGTCAGACGGCCTCCGGACTTCAGTTAAAGGATATTTAATACGGATTCATGTCCAAGCGTTCACTCTGAACCGTAAAACGACATTTTCTCCAACGTGACATGAGTCAAAGTCAAATGTGGACATTTGAAAAGATTTCCTATCATCAGCCTCTTTTTATCTGACATCATTTTATTACATTTATGCTAAAATTTAAATCTTTCACTGGGCAGCTGCGAATGGTTCATCCGTGAAAATAATTCCACTGTGACTCATTGATTAATTGATTGGTTGTGTTTTTGGACTTCAGCGCTCCGAGAGAAGTTACATCACATTCTGATTTAGATGCAGTAATTATCAATGCTAGAAGCTGACAGGTCCCCAAAGGCTGATTTAAAAAAAGCAATTTAATTCATTAAATTTAATGTTCAATTTTTCACTTCATTAAAAAATAGATAATAGAAAACCTAAATAAGTGAATAAATGTTCAGTGGATTCAACTACAGCGATCTAGTTTGTACATCACTTGTTCAGAATATATTTTATTCTTTAGCCCTGACGGTTAATCACCACTGCTGAAGTTAGTCTGAATTCTATGGTAACAATAGATTTATCTTTACATAAAATGATGTTTAAAAAATAAAAGTCTGCTTCATGGCTGATGTGTGCAACTCGTTCTCATTTGTGTCTGGTGAGTCTTACAGACACAAGTTGGTGGAAGTTTATTTTCAGGGGTTTGTTCATCCTTTTGGTGACTTGTGATTTATTTTGGATGTCTATAATGAGAGGATTGCAGAAAATTTCTAAATTAAGGATTTTATTACCTCATGTTTTAACCAGTCATTTGGTTCTTCGTCAGAGGGATTTCGCAAAACCTGTCATGAATTTCCAGGAAACTTTAAAAAAAAAAAAAAAGTAAATGCTGATACAAAATTAGATGGGTTTCGACTTTAGATAGATGTACAAAATTACCAAACTTTTAAATCAGTGTAGCTGATTTCCATCAAACATAATTGAATGGAGGGTCGTAGGTCAGCCAAGATGTAAAGACGTGATGGATTGTTAGTTCATATCAGAGGTTCTACTGTCTGTCATCATCCTGCAGCTGATGACGAGGTCTGTGGATCTGCAGAGCACCAAACATGGTTGAATGAGACGGTTTGGATATTTAAAATCTTTTCTTCCATAAGCTTTCACCAGAAGAGGTGACACATCAATGTCTTATTGGTAATCACCATTAATGGTAAGGTATGAAACCACAGACAGGATAGACTAACATGGCTACTGACACACTTCCTGTTGAGACATCCATCACCTTCAGGTTGGTCACGCCTGACAGCCTACATTGGCTTGACCTTCTGCGACACCCTCCTTTTAGAGAACAGATGGCGATATATTTAACATATATATATATATCCTAAAATATGTGTAATGTCAGTTTAAATGTCACAAAATTTCCATTGAACCTGGACACATGAGGTTTGTATTTAATTATATTCTGTAATAATTGGTAGTTGAGTCCTAATGTGAGTGAAAACTTTTGTTTATTTTGTGTGAATTTAAACTAAGCTGATTTTAAACATTTTAATTTGTATGAAAAAGATTTTAAGTACACGGTCTAGTTTATGAGATGTCTGAGATAATCGTACCTAATAGGATTAAATCTCAGCCAATCAATTCTCGCTGTTTCCAGGCGGGTTTTTTTTTTTTTTAGAGGTGAGGGGGAAAAAATTTAAAATTGTTTGAATAAAATGTCCGGTCGTCCTGGAAGATTCAGCAAAACTATCCAGCTCACTAACATGCGCCTGAGGGGTCGACTCTTATTTCTAGCTGGGCATCAGTTTATGACGTCAAATAATCTGATATACAAACACTTCCTGTACAATTAGTTTGTTTTCAAAATAAAAGTACAGTATATGAAAATTGTGTAAAAATTGTATATATACTGTACACCACACACACCTACATACTATATACAGGTATGTTACCGTCATCTTTTGAACAGAAGTTTATGGTACCGTAACTCGTACCATAGGCACGCAAATGAACTGACATTTTTTCAATACAGCAAAAATAAAAAGCACATTACAGTTAAAGCATAAGACCAATAAAGGTAAGAATTTTTACCTTTGTGGTGAGCAGTTGGCATACGTGAATGTTGGAGGGGGAGAGGATGAGGAGGATGGATTTTACTGCGTTTTGTTTCGCGTTTGACCTCCAAATTTTGTTCAACTTCTAAGACCAAAAAATTCAGAATTTTTTGGTCGAATACCGATTTGTTCGATGTCTAAAGCGTTCGAAAACCAAGGTTTGCTTGTATATAAAACCTCAAATAAACGTTACACAGATATCGATAATATTATATATTTGTGTTTTATATTAGTTCGAATTAATTTTTTTATATTGCTTTTGTAAGAACTGTTTTTGGTGAGATGGACATTTATTCTGTCAAACTCCACATTCTAACACACAAACATCACACATGTCCAGTTCTATTTATGAAATATATATTTTTTCGATTAACACAACGATAGCTCTTATTTTGAAGGGCAACCACAGGAACTAGTGGATACTTCCGCTAGCTTGCGTCTCTTTTACATTCCAACCAGTTTATATTTGCTCCACACGGAGAAAACACGCTTTGCCCAAATTTGATCGGAGTGAACGGTCGAAGGAAACATTT
Source organism: Antennarius striatus (assembly GCF_040054535.1). Lineage (NCBI taxonomy): Eukaryota > Metazoa > Chordata > Actinopteri > Lophiiformes > Antennariidae > Antennarius > Antennarius striatus. The sequence continues at coordinate 27,443,150 of NC_090778.1, read as the reverse complement.
AGGCAGTAGTTTGTGTTCGAATCCACGGTTTTGACGGCGGGGGAGGCGCGTTTTGTTCCGGATAACCGCTTGCAGAAGCCCACCGCAGTCACCGGATCATCAGCTGGGACAGGAATGGCTCGGCCGAGGAAGAAAACCACTCCTGGTGTTTAGTATGAGGCTCTGCGTGGGGAAACGGTTGGAGAACAACAGTGAACACCCCAACAAGGAGAAACCGCGGAGGAGGGCAGGGTGTGGTGTCTGATTTATCTTTCCCAAGAAGGAGAAGAAGAAGAAGAAGAAGATGGGAGGACGAGCGGGGCTGCTGGAGATCTGCTGCCTGCTGCTGCTGCTCGGTGGAAACTCACACTGCAGAGGTGAGTCAGGGTGAGATGTGTGTGTGTGTGTAAAATGCTTCATTACATGATACTGCAAACTCCCATGCATACAATCCTGCACTGTAAGAAGTAACTGTACTGGGTAGTACCGAAAAATTCACCCTATCACTCCTGTCAAGTTAAAGTTGAACTGTTGTGTTTTGTACGGTACAAAGTTATTTCACTGAGTTTAGATTCGCATTTTGTCGCCTCGGCCAAACACTGAAATGGTTAACTTTTTTGTTTGTTTTTTTTATTCCTAATGATAACGTGGAAATAAAATAAATGTCGCCTGTCAGTCAAGAGTCGGGGCGTAAGGGTTAGGTGAGAACTCCTGACAGTCAAGTTTCAGGGGTGAACTGAGGGTAGGGTGACGGGGATTGTCGGGCGTGTTTTAAATGTTATCCTCTTTCTTTCCAAGTCATTTGATTTTAATTCAACAAAAAGAAATAATGGAGTTGTTTCCTTTATGTTTAAGTTAAAAACAGCATTAATCTGACTACATTTACATGATATGCAATAACTATTACTGTGACAATAGTTCTGAGAGTGGGTTTCACCTTCCAGATGATGCGTTCACTGTCATCAAACCATCGCAAAGAGCATCTCCAAATTGGAGCTCACAATCTGTGACTTTCTGATTTTAATTAAATAATCCGACCCAACCATACGTTCATTTCATGTTCACCCAATTCCAAGCCTATATTTCTGATGAGTCCTGAAGACAGCGTCAGATGGATATGCTTTAAGGCCAGCTGGACACACAGAACTTAGAACAACAGGTACACGTGTTCCTGACTGGACCTTGAATGTAAATTTATTACCCAGGTAACCAAGGAAACCAATCCCATTTCTAATCCAGTTTACTGAACAAGCTCCTGTTATTAACGACACTAGACAGACAATCAGCATCTTCAGCTGGTCTCAGGTTCTTCTGCACTGGTTCCAGGTTTGGAGGACCAGACAACTGGACCTGGTTCCTCCCCGTACCCCTCTAGGTCACACACACACACGTGTGTTTTGACGTTGAGCATTAAGCAGCTTAAAGGCGTTGGCCGAGTCGTTCAGACACTGACAGAAAGTAAACCCTCCGTCTGTGTGTGTGTGTGTGTGTGTGTGTGTGTGTGTGTGTGTGTGTGTGTGTGTGTGTGTGTGAGAGAGAGAGAGAGAGAGAGAGAGAGAGAGTGTGTATAACTTATTGAATCAAGTTGAGACAGAAACACCCAAATGTCCATATTCTGAATGAATCTGAGTGATCACATTTACAGGAACCAGCACTGTAGACACACACACACACACACACACACACACACACACACACACACACACACACACACACACACACACACACACACACACACACACACACACACACACACACACACATACACACAGTTGGAGCAGCCCCCTGTTTTCCCTGAATGATGACTCACTCTGTTCGTCTTCTGCTGAACATGAACTAATGTGCAGAAGTCCAGACATTCTTCTCACGTGATTCAACGTCTCTTATTGAACGGCGCTGATACAAATAATAAAATAATTTAAACTGGAGACTTTGCATTCTCATGTGATCCTTTCAGGATGCAGCTTTCTCTCTGGGTTCTGGCAGCTGGACAGAAGAAACAGATTAGAGGGGATGAGAAAGGCAGGACTTTGAAAGGGAAGCAGAAATTCCTCCTTATCTGCAATCTCAGCTCAGATTGGTTTCTCCTGACGGCGGTAGGAAACGAGGATCGGCTCCGTTTATTTACTGTGAACAGAACAATGTCGGTGTGAAGACAGAAATCCGTTGGACGTGTTAGTTTTCCTGGTGCAGGAGGTGTGATGTGAAACACAGCGGCGTCTCCCGGGCGTCCAGCAGCACTTTGTGGCGTCCTCGCCACACGGAGCTCCTCATTGGCTTATTATTATTATTAGCTCTGAAGTGAACACATGGCTCTGAATGCACCATCAGTGTTTTAAATGGAGCATCTGTTCTGTCGTCATGGTTACCTCTGGTAACTGGTGAGCCTCAGACTGGTGACACGTTCAGGAAAAGAGCGAACAGGACATGACAATGCAGTTCTAATGGTGGAAAGTAATCGAGTACTTTAATGGAGGGGCTGTACTCGAGTATTTGTGTTTGACAGTTTGGCTCATTTGTCCGGGCGTTTCCTTCTACAGACTCGCAGCAGACGCAGCACCTCTCAGCCTATCAGCTGACGGTCCCTCGACCAATAGGAGGCAGGCTGAGGCGGGACGTGGACGGAAGGCCTACCAATCAGGTAAGAGGTGCCTCTTTTCTCTGGTTTAAATTATTCTGTGTGACCTTTGACCTTCAGGAAAGTCGGTTCTCTGTCGGATGAGCTGACCAATCGGGTCCACTTCCTGTCCATGTGACCTCACTCTGCCCTCGCTGTGCCAGCAGTTTGTTATCGTCCTCGCTTTGGGCAGAAACAGTTTGCACTTCTGAAGCAGTGAAGTCTTTCAACAAACACCTTTGTGGCAAATGTGTGTGTTTTTGTTTCACAGTGGGTGCGCTGCTAAAAATGTCCCAGGTAGAACCGCACCTGTAGAAAGGTTCCACACGAGAAACAGCCTAACACACACACACACACACACACAGACAATGACATGTTGTCAGGAAGGATTATATGCTGTGTGTATGTGTGTGTGTGTGTGTCACACTTCCCCTGCTGTCTTTCTCTTTTCCGCCTCACATGCTGGAACACGTTCAAATTCACATTCCCACTCTCTGTGGAAATGTGAGCATGCAAATATGAGAATTGTGTGTGTGTGTGTTCCTGTTCTTCTTTCTATCAGCAGCTCTTCAACCACCTTATTTAGTGTTCATTAACAGTTTATTAACACTTAATACAGGCCTTATAAAGGGGGCGGGGCTCAGAGGCCACCTCACATCTGATTACAGGAGCAGTTCATCAAATAGTTGTTCATCCGCCGTCTGAACGCCTCCATGCTGATGCAAAGTTAGGAGACGTTTCATCGTCTAACAGTAAAACAGCTCTGCAGCGTTTAGTAGAACGCTGAATAGCACTGACAACATTAATAATAACAATAATAGTTATAATAATAATAATACTGAAATAAGAATTTTTAAAGTCAGTGTGCGCTTTAGATTCAGAGAGAGCTCTCTCTCTGTGTGTGTGTGTGTGTGTGTGTGTTTGCTTTTGTGTGTAATCCTCTGCTGACCTTTGACCCCTGCTGTGTTTGAGGACAGGAGCTGTTATTGGCAGCTGTAGTTATTGTTGACTTCCTGTACTGATTCACCTCAAAACTGTGTGTGTGTGTCACAGTAATCACATACCTTCTGGTAGAAAACACACACACACACACACACACACACACACCGGCAGTCTGCCAGGTGAGTCAGAGGCTCAGGTGACCTTGGAATGTAGTTTGTGTTTGCAGAGCTCTTGGACTTTTCTGCCCCTCATGTTTTTTGATCACACTCTGGTCACAAAAGCAGAACGTACCTGGTTCAGAACCGTCCGTTAGGGTTGGTCCTCTGAGGAGACACCTGGTTAAATACTACATATATCTGTTAGATGAAGGGCGGACATGACATGACATAGCAGCCGCTGCTGCAGCTAGCATTAGCATGTGTGTGGCCAGCAGTCACTCATCATTCATGTAGAGTTGATTCCTGTGATTTAAGTGAGGTGAAAGAAGAGTTCATGACATCATCATGTAGCTGATTGGCTCGTTGGATAGAACTGGACTTTTTCATTATTAATGAGAAAAAGAAGACAGATAACAACACTGCCCCCTACTGGCTGGAGGTTTAAATGCAAAATCATCCACAATTATTTTCAGTTCTCATTCATATCTCTCCCTTTCTGTCTCTCTCTCTGTCTCCCCTTCTCTCTTTCTCTGCAGGTCTCTTACATCGTCAGCGTGGATGGAAATGATCTCGTTGTTCATCTGCAGAGAAATGAGTAAGTTGTGATGTGTGTCGGCGTCAAGAATTGTAATCATTTAAATCACGTTCTATGTTTATCCATTCGCTCATTGTCTCCTGACTTCAGTGTTGGTTTAGAGTGAGGTGAAGTTCTCCTGAGCAGCTGAAGCAGATGGAGAAAGTTTAAGTACAGTTTAATTCAAATAAAACAGATTATCCAGTTTTATTTGAAAAAATGTTTCCTGCACTGATCGTAAGTCAAACTCTTTGCTGTAACTTCTAATCATGAAGCATTAATGCAAAACCTGTCTGAGGACGCACAAGCTTGAACATGTGTGTGCAATTCCAGTATCTGTGTTGTGTGACATAACTTCCAGGTAGCGGGAAAACACCGTGGAATTCAGCCATGCGTTCTCGTCAAGCATCATCGTTTTCAGACGGCGTGTGTGCTCGCGTGTTTAGAGGCTACAGCAAAGATTTGAGTTTATGAAGGGTGTAAAGTGAACTGTTCACGTCTGAAATATGCTGTACATGTTGTATATAGTGTATTATATATTGTAACTGTGTATATTCTAGTCTCTATCTTCTTCTGCTGATGCTATTTTAATATGGAGCTCAAGAAATGTTATAGTGATTATTTTTTCGTGAAACTGTTGTTTCTCTACCTTTTGTGTGATTATTGTTATTTTATGTTGACATCAGGTGCATTAAATACCTGAAATGTAATAAATGTGTGAAGAATATGTTTTTAACACAACTCTTTCAGTAAGAACACTTCAGAAGCACGAAACCAAAAAGAAAGGATTGAAAAAGAGGAATGGGGACAGTTTAAGATTGAATACAGAGATCACCCAAAAAAGATGAAATGTTCTCATATCAATAACTGGTTTGATCTTCCTCTTATCAGAAGTGCAGTGGATGAACTGAATCACATGATCAGGGCTGATGACATCATCAGGGACAATCCTGATTGGATGATCAGATCCAGCTGTTGGTGATGTAACAGGCAGTAAACCAAGATTCAAAACAGATGATAATCTTGAGTTTTTAGTGGCAGCACAAAGTCAAACATCTGATGAACACCAAAGTTTTTATCAGCTTTTATCCCACAAACTGTCGATGTGGCTGATTTTTGTGCGTCGGAGGGTCTCAGATGGGATCGGAGCCGACAGGCGACTCGATCTCACCGTCAGAGGCAGCCTCTCAGTCCGTCCGCTTTGTGATAACGCCTGCTGGCGCTCGTCTGAAGGACAACCAACAGCATCAGAGAGTTTCACATCTTTGTTTGATAAGCTGAGGGCAGCGGGCCAAAAAAGAGGAGGGGGAGGGACGACTAGGAGAGGAAGGGAGGAAGAAATCACTGAAGAATAATTATAAATGAAGAGTTTCATAAAAA